>NC_063059.1:12648330-12940687 GCF_018812025.1 Megalobrama amblycephala | reverse complement strand
GTTTGAATGCGTGCTCGCGTTTACTTTCACTTTCACGATCGCGCATAACTCTGTAAATATGAAGCGGCGGCGACCGTTATCCAACTGAAATTAAATGTTTTTTATTTAAATACAAAGCAAAACGACAGTGGAGGCGTAATGTAAACGAAGCGGTGGCATATTCTTTCCTAATCATCCTAACTCTCTGTCATGGCAACATCAGACTACTTTTCGCCTCGACGAGAAATCTCGTCACATATTAGTCTCGCGAGATCTCGTGACACGAGATCTCGTCACACCCCTAATATTAAAGTCATCTCACCTTCCCCCTGCATTTGCTCTTGTTGATGATCTTCAGAGCGTACTCTCGGCCTGTGGATCTCTCCATACACTCTCGGACCACGGCAAAGTTCCCATCGCCAATCATTCGTCCCACTTTGTACCGCTCGGCTATGGAAGCAGGAACCTGAGGACAATCCTCCATCAGCTCAGCTAGAAGGAAAAAGATGTGGGATGTAACATTCTGATGAAGAAGATGATAAAACAGACTAGACTTTAGTCAAAGTTTCCCAGGGTTCCTCACCTTCACTTCCCAGCCCATCGCCCTCATCCATGGAGCTGCACACCTTGGTGGAGGCCAGAGAGAGAGAGGAGCCACTGTGCTGAGAGCCCTGTCAGAGACATTACAGTGAACGATGGTCATTTTACAACTTTTTTTTTTTCAGCCTAAACTCATTTCTCATGATCATTTAAAATACTGTTAAACAAATTATTATATAAAAACGCTATTTTTGTAGCACCATAGACCAGAGGTATTACAGAGGGAAATAAAAGGTCAGTTTCTATGGAAACGGTTTGGGTGTGCTAAGAATATTTAGGACTGGAGCAGAGCAGGTGAGGTGAAATTCAACAATGTCAAGCAAGAACACATACAATTTTTAGCCAGACTGTATCAGCTGCTTATATATATCTACACATATGCCAAACGATTGCTTGAAATTGTTTTAAATATTATTACCTGCTAATTTTTTTGCATTGTTGTTCTCATATACAGACAAAAGTTTGGAAATTTTTTATGTTTTTGATAAAAGTCTCTTACGCTCACCAAAGTTGCATTTATTTCATCAAACATACAGTAAAAACAGCAATATTGTGAAATATTATTACAATTTAAAATTATTGTTTTCTATCTGAATATATTTAAAAATGTAATTTATTCTTGCGGTGGAAAAGCTGAAATTTCAGCATCGTTACTCAAGTCTTCAATGTCACATGATCCTTCGGAAAGAATTCTAATATACTGCTTTGAAGCTCAAGAACATTTATTATTATTATTATTATCAAAGTTTAAAAAAAACAGCTGTGCTGCTTAATATATTAGTGGAAACTGTGATACATTTGTTTTTAAAATTTGAATAGGATGTTTAAATAGAATATGTTACTGTCACTTTTATCTTTAGTATCCTTGTTGAATAAAGTATTATTAATAATAATAAAAACTCTTACTGGACACCAAACTTTTAAATAGTAGGGTATATATATCACAACAAGTAATCCGGGATGAGCCCACCATTTTAACACTGTTGTGAGAATGAGCTTTTTGAGAATATACAGATAACTGGAATGTTAAAAGTGCAATTTCACTTGTTTATTCTACAGAACACAAACAAATACTTCGAAATGTAACAGAACACCATCAGTTATTAGAACAGGGTAATGATGTCCATATGACCATGTGAATTAGGTCTATCACAGAGAGAGTGGAAATGGAGCAGGCACACAGCCAGGTCGAGATGCTTATCTGTTGTTGCTAGGAAACATTTTGGGTGAACGTGGAATTATTTAGTACGGATGTGTTCAACTGCAATTCAGTGTGATTCGGCACTATGTTGGCAAATTAAAGCACCTGAAAAACAATTAGGGTCAAACTGAAAGATGAATGTGCTTGATGGTTTTGGTTGATGGCAGTGAAAACACAGCAAATATACAGTAAATAAGTCAGTTCCATGTAAATTGTATTTCAAAGGCTTTTTAGTGCAATACAGCAAATGCAGCAGATGCAAAAGGTCTTTAGAGAGATAGTTCTCACCCTTCGTCTCCTCAGACTGGCTGGACTGGTGGGAGATGGACTGGGAGATTTGCCTGACCGTGGGGTCGACAGCTGACTTCCTGCTGTACCGTTAGCTAAAATAACAGAAGAACAGGTTGGTAATTGTCAAAGATTTTATTGAGAGTGTCCTAGTCATACTTCACCCCTAAATCAAAAGAAAAGAAAAAAAAAAACATTATATTTTGCATGAAGAAATAAAAAAAAATTAATTCTCAATCCTCGGCTTGATCAAGTTGATCCTCGAAATGGAATTGAAGCTAGTCACGCTTTTCCTCTGAGGTAAATCCTTTTAGAATTATTCCTCACCGCATCTCAAAATGATGAAACAACAAGTAAGCTTGATGCATTATTTCGAGCTGATGTGGGCGTTGGCTGTTCGCATGGATCGCCTTTAAATGCTTAAATGCTGTGCGCTCTCCGTGAGCATGGCTGTATTAGTGAATAATGAGGTGACTCACGAAAGACTGACATGTCTCTCTTTTCATACAGATTACATAAATAGAGAATATTTGTTTTCGACTTGACTTACATTATTTAAAACCTGACATTCCAAAGTTTCTTTAGTAATATGTCTCATGTTTGTGTGATAAGTATTCGCTAAGTTACAGTTCATTTTTTGAGGACTATCAGAATGGACTTCACTCAGAGAGAGAGAAACATCATGTTAGTTTTCTTTATTTTGCAAAAAGCACATTTTGTTTTTACCGTGAGTGCACACAAATAAAAGAAGACATTTCACAGATTAAAATGATGTATAACTCTTAATTTTATGTCCAAAATTGACAGAGTATTTTGAGTCTCTTTCACACTGGTAAGAAAAAAACCGAGGTGGTATCGCTGGCGCGACCGCCGACCCCTGAGAGTTAACCATTTCTATTGCCATACGCAATTGATTGATGATTTTTCCGGGGTAAGTTGCCAGGTCTTTCCCCAACCCTCCCCCATTACGTGTATGTTTTATTATATGTAGAAATAGTTTTGTGTTATTTTATCATTTATAGGAAGTATGTTAGTGATGACTTGCCAAGGGACTGCAGATGAAAATTAGCCTTTGGCTAAATCCAGTACAATGCATGAAATGGAAAATTAATGTTAAAAAAATTGTACATGAGCCCTTTTCAAATAAATAAATAAAACTAAAAACTACAGCTGCATTGCTCAGGACTCAAACACACATGCATTCACATCCTTTGGACAAATTTATCATCTCCAAAATGTGTCAAAAAGACACAGGAGAACATGCAAACTCCACACAGAAAGGCCACCTGGCTCAAAATAAATAAATAAATAAATAAATAAATAATATCTCTCTCTCACACACACACACACACACACACACACACATTGGGTCTCATTCATGAAACATTCGTAAATATACGAGTAAATATGTGAGTGATTTGCACGTAAAGCGACCTTTCCGAAAACTCTTCTCCTGATTCACAAATACTTTGTAAACGTCATAGTGAAGCGATAGTGAAGTGATAGTGAAATGTGTGTGTGTGTTAATGAATTTCCAATCAGTTGTAAATGGGACGCGCGTGCACGCTCATTCTCAATTACCATAAATCCGGCCCATTAAATCCGACTGACAACTATATATGGGCATCATATTATGACACCAAACGAAAGGATTTTGGCCATTTTATAGGAAACAATTTCCATAACAATTAAGGGGCCATTAGTTTGCCCAGCCCTATTGAAATCAGTTAATTATTTGATTAAAGTGCTCCGTTTGCAGATGCTATTACTGGCTCTCACAATAAAAGTAAAAAGAAAAAACTTATGTAATTACTATATATAATTTTTTCAGAAATGTTGTGTAAATATGTACCATTATTAAGGTGAATTAAAATGCAGCCTTATTAATGAGCAAAACGTTCGGATGTTAAACGCACTATTTACGCGTGGCTGGGAGCAGGTGTAGATTTCTTTCGTACCAACTAACATTTGGCAAAATACGAACATTTTAATGAATCCGAAAATTTACGCCAGAACCACTTTACACACGATTACACACTTTACACACTCGTGTTTCATGAATGAGACCCATTATATATATTAATGGTCCTAAAACTAGGCTTTGTATTCTATATGCAATAATATTATGCTTTTATCTCATATTGCACATGCATGACTTATTTTAAAATATTGAACATGATTGTATAAATATAGGAACAAAATGCAAAATATAAATATAAAATTATACATATAAAGCATATTATGCATATTATATATATATATATATATATATATATATATATATATATATATATATATATATGATTGTATAAATATAGGAACAAAATGCAAAAATATAAATATATAAATTATCAAAATTTGAAGTGGATCAAAAAAGTTAATCAAAGTTGTCCTAAGAAGGTTTTATGACAACTTTGATGAAAGGTTTTGATCCACTTCAAATGTTACTATTGTATATTTGCATAATATATATGAAGACTTCAGATGCAAAAGCCTCTAAGTTTTAAATTTTCTTCTTAAATCAGCATTTTTATCAAGCTCGTAAGTTTAGGTTCAGTAATTATAAATGTTGATTTTAATTATGAATGCCCATTTTAAAATAAAAATGCTATTTTAGAATACAATTTCAGATGGCACTTAGAGGCTTTTGCATCTGAAGTCTTCATATATATATATATATATATATATATATATATATATATATATATATATATATATATATATATATATATATATATATATATATATATATATATATATATATATATATATATATATATATGCACCAGATTTATAAAAATTTTCTTCTGGGAGGCATGCATATATATATATATATATATATATATATATATATATATATATATATATATATATATATATATATATATATATATATATATATATATATATATATATATATATATATAGTGTTATTAAACATAAACCATTTAGTGAAGTTAAGAGTGTTATAAAAAAAATTTAATATATATACACAGTTGTACAGGGCAACTTCAAGGTGTGCAAGATAACTTACACAAGGCTGCTTAATATTTTAAAACAAGTCACGTATGGTATTTTAAGCGCAATATGAAACACAAGCATTGATCTCTCCAACACTTTCACAACAAACAGTTTCTTCAGCATTAGAAGATGCTTAGAAATATGATGAAAATAAGTATCACACGAAAAATATGCAAAGCATAAATATTAACCCTTCATTCAGATACAACGACAAACTAAAAACCTGAATTCCTCTACACCACCTCAAAGCAAGAAAAGCACATTTAATTCAAAATATCTCTCAAAAAATCTTTTTTTTTTCTTTCTTTCTTTCTTTCTTTTTTTTTTTTTTTTTTTAAATATTTACGAATTTGCTGCACAACACACATTTGTCCTACCTGCTAAAGAGTGCAGCAGGCTGCCAGAGCAAACTGCGATTCCTCCTGCGCTCATAGTGACTGTGAGGCAGCTAGATTATGAATGAGTGTGGGAGAGGAGGAGAGGATGTACGTAGTGTGTTTCATAGGCAGCCTTCTGCGCACACATTACGTCATAAACAGCCACAGAGGGAGGAGTTTACTTCATAAACATGCCATATCGTAGTTGCAGTGCTGTCTGTGTGGGTGACTATAAAGATCTCCAAAAAGATCTCATGGCAAAACACTGTGAAGATGTTTCTGAACAGCGTAAGTGCAGCCGAGCACATGACGTGGTGTTTTGAGTGGATTTCTGAAGTACCACCGTGAACTGTGTGAATACAAATTAAGCTCTGATTATGCCATGACTCAGAGGTTTGGCCACTAATATGATTCCTTTCAAAGCTTCTCACAATACATCAAGTAACAAATAAAGCCATCCTCAGTCTCAGATGTTACTCTGTGTTTGTGTGTCACTGTGATCCGAATATCCTGATCCCTCGCCATCTGTGACACACTATCGCAGCCTGACAGAATTCAACATGTAGAGAGTGAGAATGCATCATCGTGTTATTTTTGGGATGGAAAACAGATTTGAAGGACTATCAGATCAGCCGTCATTCATGTGTGTGTTTACTGAACAACAAAATTGGGTGAGTAAATGAAACTAGTGTGGGGAAAAATGTTAGTCACTTTCAAACTCAATCAGACTTCCTCACATATCATAGTTTCTGATGCGTGGATGTTGGTTAATAGAAAGATATTTGAGTTTTATATGCTTTATTTTTTACTACCATTTAAAAGTTTAGGGTCAGTAATGTTTTTGAAAGACGTCTCTTTTGCTCACCAAACGTGCATTTATTTAATCAAAAAAGTAGTAAAAACAGTAATATTGTGAAATATTATTACAATTTAAAATAACTGTTTTCTATTTAAATATACTTTAAAATGGAATTTATTCCTGTGATCAAAGCTGAATTTTCAGCATCGTTACTCCAGTCTTCAGTGTCACATGATCCTTCAGAAATCATTCTAATATGCTGATTTGCTGCTCAAGAAACATTTCTTAATATTATCAAAGTGGAAAATATTTTTGCTCCATAATTTTTTGTGTGAAAATCATGATACATTTTTTTTTTTTTTTTTCAGAATTCTTTAAATGTTAAAAGTTTAAAAGAACAGCATTTATTTGAAATATAAATCTTTTGTAACATTACAAAAAACTTTACTGTCACTTTTGATCAATTTAATGCATTCTTGCTAAATAAAAGTATTAATTTCTTAATTTTTGAATGATAGTTTTTATCTATATGTAATATACTGTAACACCAATTTTTATGATCCAGTCAATTTCACAAAGATAAAATCAGGTTCTTGTTTCTTATCTCCATATTTTGTTCTTTTTCAATATAGAATACCATTTATTTAATGATATAAAAATATGTTGTATATAACAATATACATTAACGATTAACTCAGAATTACTGAAGTCAAATAGGTGGCAAATATCTTTTAAATAAGGCACAATAAAAATGTTAAATATAATACAAATCAATCAACAAAATAATCCATATGTTTAAACATAGCCTTGTGATTCTGGTGGCGAATTTAGAATTTATACTCCAAATTCAACTCCAAATGACTCTTAGTCAACAGATCTTGCAGACAGATAAATCACACAAAAAAGCCAAATCAAACAAGCACCCAATGTACATGCTTGCAATGTTCTTGTGGTTCAAAATTATTTTAGTATATACATCTGATATACCACATTCATTCTACAAAAACATATAAAAGAGAATGACAAATGAGACATTTCATCCCACACAAACCCAGAAGGGAATCATATTAAATTACATCAAAATTCATGATTCAAACTTGATGTTTACAGTGTTCAGCAATTTAAGCAATATCCATATTTCATTGTTTTTGCTTAGTCCACTATTATGTTCACTATTCTTTTGTCTTAAAGGATTAGTTCACTATAAAATAGTTATATCAATAAATATCCCAGAGCTATATTAATAAATATCCAGACGCGTTCAAGCTTTATAATGGCAGTGAACAGGAAGCAACAAGTATGAAGCTCAAGAAAGTGCATCCATCCATTATAATATAATATGTGGAGTATGTTTATGATGGATGGATGCACTTTCTTGAGCTTTATACTTGTTGGTCCCACTGCCATTATAAAGCTCGGATGCGTCAGGATATTTATTAATATTTCTCAGATTGTGTTCATCAGAAAGAAGAAAGTCATATACACCTAGGATGGCTTGAGGGTGAGTAAAGCTTGGGGAAATTTTAATTTTAAAGTGAACTAATCCTTTAAATAAAATACAATAAGCACTAGCATTTTTAAATAAATTTATACCAGCCAAAACATTTTCTAATTAAAATACTCATTAAAAAATGTTTTTTTTTTTTTTTTTTTTATATATTTTGACTTTCATTTTTATTATTACTGATTTACTAAGTGTCACAAAACATTCCCTTTTATTATTTAGCAACTTTTATTTTTCATTGTACCAAATGTTAGTGCTGTTTGAATGAGTTTTCAGATCAATACAAAACAATTACACTAGATTTGTTTGTCCAGACTGCATGGCAGATCTCTGTCCCTTGAGAGCTTCTGCCAGATTGTGGATGTGTTATATTTGTGATAAGGCACCTCTTTCATATATTATTCTCACTTAACTCTCTGGTAGCCAAATAGGTCTGTTCTCCCAAAACAACATTAGCAATATCCCTCTTAAACAATTTGGCCCAATCACCCAGTTTACGCTCATCTATGTCGTTTCCGGACTGTGTCAACTATTTTAGAGAATGAGGTTGATACTCAGCACCGGCTCATTAAAAACAACACGCACAGTGAGTCTGTTCTAAGGGCTCATTTTGTACCAGGCCGGAATACAAAATTTGAAGAACAGGCTCAAGCTGAAGCACAATAATTGTTCTGTTTTTGTTTTTGTTTTTGACATGTCTCTATACAGCTTACAAAGTGGCAAATGCCTGACCGGATGAATGCCTGGTGTTTACCTGGAACATCAATATCAGGAAGTGATGATTCATGATCTATTCCAGGAAAAATAATGAAACCTAGATCAAATGGATGTTCAGGACAACTTGTCACGCATTTTTTGTTCAGTTAGAAACAGATACAAACAATCCAGTTTGACAGGTCTGTGTTTAAACAGAAAACACGTACTAGTGGACAAAAAAAAAAAAAAAAAAAAAAAAAAAATTACAATTAAATTAAAAAATGTCTGTCTAACAACTGGATGTACACAAACACACACTGCGATTACACTTCTGTCAGAAATGTGTTAACATTGCATGCGTAATTGCGTATAGCACAACACTGTGTCATAAACAGAGAAAAGCATCCAGAAAAAAAATGGCTTATATAAGATGGTTAGTTGGTCTCCTAGCATGACCAAACCAGTTAAGCCAGTCTGTTTTGCTGCTTTTAAAATAGTTTGGGCACATTCGGTCATCCAGAGTGGGGGATCTGCTAGCTAACAGCCAGATAAACTAGTTAAACTCCTATAAGAATAGAATAGATTAGAATAGAATAGAATAGAAGTGAAAATAACACAATAGCTCATAATAAAAACAGAATAGAAAAAAACAAAATAGAACATAAAATAGAATGACAGAATAAAATAGAATGAAAAATAATATAGAACAGAACAAATGAGCACCGCAGAGAACATAAAAAAAACAAAACAAAAAAACAGAACAGAACAAAAAAACAGGGGAAAAAAAAGAAAGAAAAAAGACCAGAATCTTTTTTCTGTTCTAGAAATGTTCTGGTTGTTAGTGTTTTTGGAGTTATTTATGCTTGAGCATAGCAAATGAAACCAGTTCAATTTTGTTTTTTTACTCCAGCAAATCAGACTACATCACAAAATGCAGACATTATGAAACAGAATAGAATAGAACAGAACAAAATAGAAGAGAACATAACAGATTAGATTATAATAAATACAATAGAACAGAACAAAATAGAACATATTAGAACATATTAGAACATATTAGAATAGAATAGAATAGAATAGAATAGAATAGAATAGAATAGAATAGAATAGAGCTCCAGCCAATCAGACAATCAGACAGTCAACATAAAACACAGGCATCATAGAACAGAATAGAAGAGAAAGAATAGAATAGAAAGTCTGTGTAGAGCTCCAGCTAATCAGACAATCAGACTGACAAGACAAAACACAGGCAACATAGAATAGAATAGAATAGAATAGAATAGAATAGAATAGAATAGAACGTCTGTGTAGAGCTCCAGCCAATCAGACTGTCAACATAAAACACAGGCATCATAGAACAGAATAGAATAGAATAGAATAGAATAGAATAGAATAGAAAGTCTGTGTAGAGCTCCAGCTAATCAGACAATCAGACTGACAAGATAAAACACAGGCAACATAGAATAGAATAGAATAGAATAGAATAGAATAGAATAGAATAGAAAGTGTGTGTAGAGCTCGAGCAGACTGTCAACACAAAACACAGGCATCATAGAATAGAATAGAATAGAATAAAATAAAATATAATAGAATAGATCATAATAGAATAGAACAACAAAATAGAATAGAAAATAAGGAAAAATAGAATAGAACAGAACAGCAGAGAACATAAAAAGAACATAACAGAATAAAACAAAACAATAGAATAATAGAATGAAAAATAGAATATAAGAGAACAAAGAAGAGAACAACATAAAAAGAGCATAATAGATCAAAACAATAGAATAGAATAGAACAAAATAGAACATAATAAAATAAAACAACAAAGAATAGAAAATAAGGAAAATAGAATAGAACAGCATAGAACATAAATAGAATAGAATAGAATAGAATAGAACAAAAACAAAAAAATGGATCATAATCATTCTAGAAACATCCCATTAAATGAAACTTTTAATATAATAGAATAGAATAGAAAGTCTGTGTAGAGCTCCAGCAAATCAGACAATCAGACTGTCAACACAAAACCCAGGCATCATAGAATAGAACAGAACAGAACAGAATAGAATAAAATAGAATAGAAAGTCTGTATAGAGCTTCAGCAGACTGTCAACACAAAACACAGGCATCATAGAATAGAATAGAATAGAATGAAATAGAAGAGAATATAACAATAGATCATAATAGAATACAATAAAAAATAGAATATACTGTAAAAGAACAAAAGAGAACAGCATAGAACATAAAAAAGCGTAATAAATCAAAACAATCTAATAGAAAAGAACAGAATAGAACAATAAAGTAGAACAACAAAATAGAGTAGAAAATAAGGAAAACTAGAATAGAACAGAACAAAAGAGAACATCACAGAAAATAATAAAAAATAACATCATAGAACAAAATGGAATACAATAGAATAGAACAAAATGAAAGAGAACATAATAAAATAGAACAACAGAATATAATAGAATGAAAAAATAGAATAGAACAGAACAAAATATAACATAAAAAGAACATAGAACAATAGAATAGAATAGAATAGAATAGAAAATATATCAATCTTTTTTCTATACTAGAAATATTCTGGCATTCTAGAAACATCCCATTAAATTAAACTGTTAATCGACACAAAAAACTCATTACAGATGGAAAGACTATGAGTAAATGACAAGTGTCAGCCGAATTAGCTGCCTAATTTGGGACATTACTCCTCAAGCACATCATCTGAGAATGCTGAGTGTGATTTGGAGATAATTAAGGCTACAAACTACAACAAACCACACTCATCCATGTTTGAAATTTACAACTTTGAATCCTGAGACTGCAATGAATAAACTGACAAGCACTCAGTTTAGATTTCATGAGTCACTCTTGCACACACGAGTGTCAGCCTACTACACCCAACCTACACTTTACAGCTACAGAAGCATTTATAAGCATCATGCGACAATTAAACAACAGTCTGGTCTAAAGAGGCATACCTGAGCTGCTGGAACCAGGGGACTTGCTCCTTCTTGAGGGTCCACCACTGCGGGGAGAGCAGCGGCCCTGCATGGAAGAAATACGGCCATAGGACTGCGATTTCATCACCCTGCACTCTGAGAAAGGCAACAAAAGAGAAACACATCTGAATTCACTCTGATTCTACTGCAGAGGCCTGATCACACCTTTCTCTCTTCCAGCTCTACACTATGATCCTCCTGTCTCTGTAATACACACCGAAGAGAGTCTCATCTGTGTGGATGACCTGATGTCACCGCCGATCAATCAACCGCAACCTCCGTCTGGCCCAAGCATGTCGGCCTGACATCCTGGAGGTCTGATCGGAGGAGATCTGACAGGCTGGTTTGCTCTCAGACCAGATGCACAGAGTCAATATGTCTATCAGTAGGATTTTAAAATAGCTCATGCGTGATGCGTCTGATGCGTGCTTCTGCATTGACAAACAATGTCGATGCCAATTAATTTAGTTTAGTTTTAAAGGTTTTTAATGGATTCCTACCTGAATATGTTATTTTGTTTACAAGAAGTGGGATTTTAATGGTAAAGCCTTAAAATATATGCAAATAACAACACAGATACTGACAGAGGGAAACAAATGCTACAGCTAATTAAGTAACAAACATCAACTGATGAGCTTATCTAAAGTTGTAACTTCGACTCTCAAACATTATAATGCTGGAAAAGATTCATTAGTCAAAACAGCTTACTTTAATTTAAACGTGGGTTTGGTGAAGTGTGATAAAAAAAACATCATTTTACTAACCACTAAAACAGAATTTGAAGCAACTTACTTATATTGACAATCACAGAAGTCCATGTAACTGAAGTAAGTTGTACAGTTGTTGTTGGTCTTAGGAAAAGTGTCACATCTTACCACTCTCATCCAACAGGAAGTCATCCTGGTAGCGGAACTTCTCTGGGCCGCAGGCAATAAATATATCATCCTCACCAAAGAAGTCCTGAAGACATGTTATCTATGAACACAGCAGAGGTAGAATTATTATTCACCTAAACATTTACGTTCAAATGTTTAGGGTCGGTAAAGTTTAGTTCACCTAAGCTGCATATATTTGATCAAAAAAGCAGTAAAAACAGTAGTGTTGTGAAATATTATTACAATATAAAATAACTGTTTTCTATTTTAATATGTTTTCAAATGTAATTTATTCCTGTGATGCAAAGCTGAATTTTCAGCATCATTACTCCAGTCTTCAGTGTCACATGATCCTTCAGAAATCACTCTAATATGCTGATTTATTATCATTATCAATGTTGAAAATAATTGTGCTGCTTATTAATGGAAACCATAATACATTTTTAATAGATTTTTTTAGTATAACAATATAAAAGTCTTTACTGCCACTTTTGATCAATTAAATGTGTTCTTGCTGAATAAAAGCATTAATTTCTTTGCTTAAAAGAAACTTTTGAATGGTAGTGCATATTTTCTTTTTTGAGATCACATGAATATATTCAACCTAAGAAATTCCAAATATAAAATTTATTATAATAACATGATTGAAAAAATAAGATGCAGCATGTAAATATATGCATTTTCAAATTAAATATAAAATAAATAGCATAAACAGTTAAATAAATTGGCCAAAATAGGCCAAATAAAATAATGCATTCGTATTAAGTCAATAATTCAAGGAGGGTCAATTGGATCAGTGTCTCAAACCGTGTTTGACATCCTTATTCTAAAGATTAGTGATCAGTGATTCATACTGCATGAATGAGAAGCCAGTTTAACATCTCACTTATATGTATCATTTACACATACCAATGAGAACATGTTGCTGTAGCAACAGTGACGTCATCACCAAGAACAGAGTAATAAGATGATTCAGTCAGGTGGCAAAAAGTGACCTAATGCTGAGCTCAAATAGAGTGAAAGATCCAATATTCAGTGATATTACAGTAGTATAAATGGCATCACTGATGAAAACAGCATAAGGCGGGTAATAAGCCTACTACTGTATATGTGATCTTTTGTGCGCAGCAGAGGGTTAGTTCAACCTAATCTTTGGCACATTTAAACTACTGTAAATGTCAAAGCTAAAAGTTACTCATGGGGGGGTTTTGCATTTGTGAATAGAATAAAGAGAGTAAAGTTGTGCATAAATAACAGTTAGAATATAAGTTTAACTTCCTTTAATGCTGAAACGTAGGCTAATTGCCATTCTGTAAGCCGAGGAACATGTGCTAATATTTTCAGAGCCACTTTAACACAAAACAGGAAACTCATGAATATTCAATCATATACGCTCCTCCCATTACACCCAAATTACATCCAGAGAGAGGGAGCATGAAGTCCAGCTCCCTCTCTCTGAGGCTGCGTCCGAAAACCTAGGTAGCTGTCTTGCTGCCTCGCTATCTTATAAGAGAATGACTTGTACGGCAGCATTTGTGCATGAAGGTACCTCACGAAATTGATTTCGGACAGACTTCTGAGGCAGCGTAACAGTTTAATGATCTACAGCAATATAGCGCGAGCTTTGGTGAGAACTAAACAAATATTTAATTACTACAGTAGAAATGATATCAAAATTGAAATATGTTGATCAAAATCGTACATTTATACACAAACTGAGCAGCAAACGCAACTTTCGGACGCCATCTTTATTTTTCTAGCTCAACTGTCACAGAATGGAAAGCACAGGATTGTGGGATATCAAAGGCAGCTAAGGATACATCTATGCTTCCTTCAAAAATCGATCTGAGGAAGGTATCTCATGAGACAGGAAGTGAAGCTAACATTGGATTCGGACGTGCCTTGATGCCTTACTACCTTAAAATGTGTCCTCAGAAGGCAGCATTTTCCAGTTTTCGGACGCAGCCTGAATGTAATTTGGGTGTAATGGGAGGAGCTAGAAGGTCAAACCACACATTAACACAGGGATGGGCAAACTCGGTCCTGTAGGGCCACTGTCCTGCAGAGTTTAGCTCCAACTCTGATAAAACTCACCTGACTGTAGACTTCTAGCAGAGATTGTATTATTATAAGGAGATGAGAGGGTCTGTATCTCTTACCATTGGAGAAAGCATAATGGCTAACAACCTGTGCGGCACCTATCGTGTAATGGCCTCTGGTCTCCTTTCCTGCGTACTGGCAGGCTTTACCAAAGCTGCAACGTTAGCATTAGCCGTTACACTTTTTTGGCTAATGGCTGCAGGCTGCAGTCATCTAGTGGCTTTGCCTTCTAGTAGTCCTGAATGAACTAATTAGCTGGTTCAGGTGTGTTTGATTAGGGTTGGAGCTAAACTCTGCAGGACAGTGGCCCTCCAGAACAGAGTTTGCCCACCCCTGCCCTAACCCTACCCATAACTCTATCCCTCCATCCATTAGATCCACAGAGGTGGAGCTGGACTAGGTCAAGCTCAATCCATGATGTCCAGAGAGGTGGAGCTGTATGTCATTTGGCTCTGCAGTGAGATTCAGACATCACATAAGACATGCATGGCTAACCAACTACACAGAAGGTGGAGGAGCTCCTTTTTTACCCTTTAAGCAGATTTATGTTCATATTAGCATCATCAGCTTGCACTTATTATAATCTTAATATTATCAAGTGATAATATGCAAAGTTCATTTTAAAGGGTTAGTTCACCCAAAAATGAAAATTCTGTCATTTATTACTCACCCTTGTGCCGTTCCACACCTATAAGACCTTCGTTAATCTTCGGAACGCAAATTGAGATATTTTAATTGAAATCCGATGGCTCTGTGAGGCCTCCATAGGGAGCAATGACACTTCCTCTCTCAAGATCCATAAAGGTACTAAAAACATATTTAAATCAGTTCATGTGAGTACAGTGGTTTAATATTAATATTATAAAGCGACGAGAATATTTTTGGTGTGTCAAAAAAACAAACAAATAACGACTTATTGATGGCCGATTTCAAAACACTGCTTCAGGAAGCTTCGGCGCATAATGAATCAGCGTGTCGAATCATGATTTGGATTGCGTGTCAAACCGCCAAACCGCTGAAATCACGTGACTTTGGCGCTCCGATTTGATTCGACACGCTGATTCATTATGCTCCGAAGTTGTTATTTTGTTTTTTTTGGCGCACCAAAAATATTCTTGTCGCTTTATAATATTAATATTGTACTCACATGAACTGATTTAAATATGTTTTTAGTACATTAATGGATCTTGAGAGAGGAAATGTCATTGCTCTCTATGGAGGCCTCACGGAGCTATCGGATTTCAACAAAAATATCTCAATTTGTGTTCAGAAGATAAACAAGGTCTTACGTGTGTGGAACGGCATAAGGGTGAGTAATAATGACAGAATTTTCATTTTTGGGTGAACTAACCCTTTAAGATATTTCAGAGCTGTTGAACAGCTTTTAAGTTTAATGTCCATCGCAATGGACATTAGGTTTTAATAAAATTAATTATTAATATTATTAATATAATCTTGTCTTCAATGTCGTGAACAATGTTGGGGAAAGGGGACCTATTATGCCCCTTTTCATAAGTCTCTGGTATCCCCAGAATGTGTCTGTGAAGTTTTAACTAAAAATACCCCACAGATCATTATAGCTTGTCAAATTTGCCCCTATTTGGGTGAGAAAAAACACATTAAAGGGACAGTTCACCCAAAAATGAAAATTCTGTCATCATTTACTTCCCCTCAAGTTGTTCCAAACCTGTATGAATTTCTTTGTTCTTTGTTCGCCCCCCATTTACTATCATACTATAAATACTATGGTAGTCAATGGGGGGCGAGATCTGTTTGGTTACTGACATAGTTTTTTGTTTTATCAGTGAAAAAAAAATCAGGTCTGAAGTTAAAATTGAGCAGGGCTGGATGATATGACAATATATGTTGCTGATATAAATGATCAACTGTTTGAGATTTGCAAGACAAGACCAAAAGCTTCCATCAGCTTTTATGTAAACTGCACAGAAAACCAAATAATAACTTTAAACATGCCATTTGCATTCCAGTGATCATTTCTCCCGATCACCACAAGATGGCACAAGCACTTCATTGTGAGAATGCCATGAAACAAGGACTACAGAACTAATTCTTATAAACAATACATATTCTTCTTCTGCCCAAGACATCAGCATTTCAACTCATCTCTGAGGCCCCTGAGGCTCCTGTGGGCGCCTGCCATGTCTCAGCACCAAAATATCATAGTAACATGTGAATGGGCTCTTTTAAATTAGGGCAGTAATACAGAGGCACACTTCAAAATCCTGATGGCAAGTACAACGCACATGTAGGTCAGAACATGAAGAACAGTGTAGTTCACTAGTAACATTCAAACCATCAATGTTATTCACCTAATCAGATTACATCCAGATAAACTAAGATCAGGAAAACCTAGGACAGTCTGGAAAATTAGTGTCCTTTACATTTTGCTTTGATTGCAAAGTGTAAATCTTCTGGCTTTAAGTCAGTCTGTTGGCAGGAAGCGCTTGTACCAGGCTGGAGCCGTGGAACTCAAAAACACAAATCTGATGAATTATGTTTTTAATCCATACAGTATCCGCAATCTGAAGTAAAAACTGGCTCTATAAGTAAAGCAAATTGGGTTCAAGTGAAAAGATGCCAAGATACGGTGTCCTCCATTCATTTTACTCAAGACTCTGAACCTCTTAAAATATAGCAAAATGTTTTTCAGACTTAAGTGTGGATATTGGTTGACTTTATGTGCTAAAACAAAGCTGGTAGGTAGCATCAAGCTAGTCCATATATATGTGTTCAGAAGGATATAACTGGTCAGGAATTACTGCAAGCATCATCTTTGAGGATGTGTCATCAATAAATCAGGGCGATACAGTGATGTGACCTTCTCTGTGGTTCTCTAATTGTGATTAGCAGCTGCATGCGAGAGTAAATGAGCACCTCCTGCAGGTTTATGTCCTGTTTGACAGGAAGCTATTTACTGGGACTTCCTCTCAATGCATTACTAGGATGCAGCTCATCTGCAAAGCCATTACTGACACTTATCTAAAGAGAATCTAATGCAGAAATGCATATCCTTTGAGAGGTTAGGTCTTTTTTCAAGTTTTTTTTTTTTTTTTTTTGTACCAAAGCAGAGTGTCTAATTCGACAACTTACCAAAACCAACATGTTCCCTTTACAAAAAATAATAATAAAAGTAAACCCAAATGGCAAACAAACATCCATAGGTGACAGTATCCACATAACGCTCTTCTTATTGTTCATATTTCATAAGGCTATTTGTCTCCTGAATAAATCTGGGTGTTACGAACTGACACGCATGAATAATTCACTAGATTTCCAAGGATTCTGTTAAATGTGTATGTGCAGAAGATTTTCTGTTTCACTGGAACATTAAAAATCCCACAATGCACCACAAAAACCATGGAGCATCAATGCTCACTATGCTCCCTTACCAAAAATAACATCATATTTCTAAAGCGGGAAACATAAAACGCACACGCCAACTCAGATGACACACAATAGAAAATTAGAAAAGACAAACAGTTATTTTGTTTGTCTGTATGTTTGTTTGTTTTTAATGTTAGCAAAAACACACATCGCTAGACGGTTAGTGAACACCTAGTTAACATTCAAAATTAATATTTGGCTGAAATGTTATAAGGATATGTAATAGAAATAAATAGTATTTAAACAGCACAAAAAAAAAAAATTATGAAAAAGATAAAGGTCTTGCCTGTTGTTGATTAAAGGCACAATATGTAAGATTTTTGGATTAAAACATCCAAAAGCCACTAGATCAATGTTATAATTTTTTTTGACTGGTGTACTTACATTATCTATTATTCCAACAACATTTAAATCCAGAAAAAACAGCTATTTTATCCAGTGTAACGGTCCGTGTCATTGCGTCGCCTGTCAATGACGTCATATCCGCGCTACCCTTGCTCTTGCTTCCTTACCACAGTCCCGTCAGATTGCTTTCCATCGGCTGTGGAAGTGAAGACGACAACTCCAATGATTCCATGCTGATTCATGGCATCATCAAGCTATGACTTTATTAAAGGGATAGTTCACCCAAAAATGAAAATTTGATGTTTATCTGCTTACCCCCAGAGCATCCAAGATGTAGGTGACTTTGTTTCTTCAGTAGAACACAAATGATGATTTTTAACTCCAATGGGAGTGAATGGGAACTCGATCAATAAGAGTCAAAAAACTTTGCATGACGACACATTGATGTCCTAAGACACGAAACAATCGGCTTGTGCGAGAAACCGAACAGTATTTATATAATTTTTTATCCCTCTGACAACGGAAGTGATGTCTCGCGCATATAATGAGAGCGAGACATCACTGCCGTTGTCAGAACGCGATCAGACCTCACTAAGCGAGTGCTGAACGCAGTTGGACATAGTGGTGTATTAGAGGTAAAAAATGATATCAATACTGTTCGGTTTCTCACACAAACCGATCGTTTCGTGTCTTAGGACATCAATGTGTCATCATGAGCCTAAGGGTTTAATTTGGATTTGTCTATGCAAGGTTTTTCGACTCTTATTGATCGAGTTTCCATTTACTCCCATTATACGACTGACAGACGGCAACGGTTGGAGTTAAAAATCATCATTTGTGTTCTAAAGAAGAAACAAAGTCACCTACATCTTGGATGCCCTGGGGGTAAGCAGATAAACATCAAATTTTCATTTTTGGGTGAACTATCCCTTTAATGTTTTGAAAAAGCGACCTCTAGCATTGTATGTTTGTTGTAAGTTTTATGTAGTCATGTCACCGGAAATTGAGTAATCACTGTCCCAATGTGCAGTGAACCAGAGTCCTTACCAGTGCCCAGATTCATGTGCCTAAAATACTGATTCACGTGCTAGGGAGCTGATTGAGACACCCTAATAGATTCCTTTCATAAAAAAATAGATTCCTGACTGTGAAAACGGGGAAATCTAGCAAAATCTCTAGCAGTCAAAGGTGACAAACATGGTGGACAACAGGCAAAAAGAAATGGTGACAATAGTGTTTGGACTGCTTTTTACAAAACAACAAAAAAAAAAAAAATGCATGAACAAAATTAAAAGGTTTGGATGAAGTCGTGTTATGCTTCCATCCTTCATCAGCTCGCTTTCTGATTTGGTTTCGTTCATGACAATCTACAGAGTGCATGCGCGTTTATCCTTGGGTTTCCCCCACACAACAGGACTTCTGATTGTAAATATTCAACATGTTAGAAATTTACAATTCTTCCAGGCAGATTTAATCAATATTAACACACATCAGACCACAAGAAAATCTGATAAGATAATCTGTAGAACCATCAAGATAATCGGGACTTTACCTATAGGATTGTCAGAAGGGGAGAATTGGGCCCAAAATCCGATTCTGGCCTGATTATGTTGCAGTGTATGGGTGCGTTTAGTAGATTCATAATGATCTATAATCTACTCAAAACAAAAAATATAACTAGCTATATATTACATTATATTTTATATAATGTAATATATAGCTAATTATATTATGTATGTGTGTGTGTAAATATATAAATGTATATATTTAGTACAAACTAGAGCTTTATAGCCTTTCAATAATTTACAGTCTTTCGCTCTATGCCGTCCCAAATTTTCATTACACTGAGACATATGCTATCACAGATTTAGATCACCTGTGTGGGGGTTGCCTCCCATTTCAGCAGGAAGGATTTTTCTCAGGAAAACACATTAGCATATTTGCTAGAAATAGTCCGTCTGGGTTCTGAGGTCATGTGGGGGAGGCACAGCGGTGGATCTGTCATTGGAAGAGGAAGGGAAATCCAGGCCAGTTTGATAAAGTGCACAGACTAGATGCTGAGATGAAAATTGGATTAAATGGAATTTAATCTACCATTATTATGTTATCATAGGGAAACTGCAATTCGTTATGCTTTGGTTGAAAGAAAGCATGTGCAAATTAATCTGGTTATTTTGAATGAATACAGTTTAAACTATCATCACTGCTGTATTAAAAGGATAATAGCACAACCCTTATACAAACTCACACAAAATAAAAATACTGCCATTTTTTTATTTGACCATGTAATTCTAAACCCATAAGCTGTTATTTTCTTATATGGAACACAAAAGGAGAATTTTGAAGAACATTTATACAGTTCTTTTCCATAATACTGTTAAAAATAAAGGTTCTTTATATCTATGCTTCTATGGAACCTTTTCAATGGTTCTTTGGATTATCAAATTTTTTTAACACTAAGAAAATAATATTCTTTTAAGAACAGTTCACTGAAATGTACGGAAGAGGATTAGGGCCAAGCAATAATAAAAAAAAAAAAAAATCAAACCATTTCGAGATTAAAGTTGTTAAATTTCGAGAAAAAAGTCGAGATAAAATGTTGAGAATAAAGTCATTAAATTATGAGAAAAAAGTTGTTAAATTACAAGAGCAAAATCGTTAAATTACGAATTTGATCTCATAATTTAACAACTTTTTTCTCGGAATTTAATGACTTTATTCTCATAATTTAATGACTTTATTTTCAACATTTTATCTCGACTTTCTCGAAATTTAATGACATTTTTCTCATCATTTCACGAATTTGTTCTCGTAATTTAACAACTTTTTCCTCGACTTTTTCCCCGTAATTTAATGACTTTATTCTCAACATTTTATTTTTCTCGACTATCTCGAAATTTAATTTAATGATTTATTCTCAACATTTTATCTCGACTTTTTTCTCGATTTAACAAGTTTTTTCTCATAACGAGTTTTTCTCAAATTTTATCTCGACTTTTTTCTTGATTTGTTCTCGTAATTTAATGACTTTATTCTCAACATTTTATCTTGACTTTTCGAAATTTAATGATATTTTTCCTCATTTCACGTTTGTTCTCGTAATTTCGACTTTTTCCTCGTAATTTAAACTTTATTCTCAACATTTTATTTCGTTTCTCGAAATTTAATGACATTTTTCTCATATTTTAAAGAATTTGTTCTCGTAAAAAAATTTCGTTAAAAAAATCGTTAAATTTAGAGAAAAAAGTAAAATGTTGAGAATAAACTTGTTAAATTACGAGAAAAAACTTGTTAAATTTAGAGAAAAAAGTTGAGATAAAATGTTGAGAATAAAGTCATTAAATTATGAGAAAAAAGTTGTTAAATTACGAGAACAAATTCGTTAAATTATGAATTTGATCTCATAATTTAACGACTTTTTTCTCTGAATTTAATGACTTTATTCTCATAATTTAATCAGTTTATTCTCAACATTTTATCTCGACTTTCTCGAAATTTAATGACATTTTTCTCATCATTTCACGAATTTGTTCTCGTAATTTAACGACTTTTTCCTCGTAATTTCGTTAAAAAAATCGTTAAATTTAGAGAAAAAAGTCGAGATAAAATGTTGAGAATAAACTTGTTAAATTACGAGAAAAAACTTGTTAAATTTAGAGAAAAAAGTTGAGATAAAATGTTGAGAATAAAGTCATTAAATTATGAGAAAAAAGTTGTTAAATTACGAGAACAAATTCGTTAAATTATGAATTTGATCTCATAATTTAACGACTTTTTTCTCTGAATTGAATGACTTTATTCTCATAATTTAATGAGTTTATTCTCAACATTTTATCTCGACTTTCTCGAAATTTAATGACATTTTTCTCATAATTTAACGAATTTGTTCTCGTAATTTAATGACTTTTTCCTCGTAATTTAATGACTTTATTCTCAACATTTTATCTCGACTTTTTTCTCGAAATTTAACGAGTTTTTTCTCGTAATTTAACGAGTTTATTCTCAACATTTTATCTCGACTTTTTTCTTGAAATTTAACAAGTTTTTTCTCGTAATTTAATGACTTTATTCTCAACATTTTATCTTGACTTTCTCGAAATTTAATGATATTTTTCTCATAATTTAATGAATTTGTTCTCTCGTAATTTAACGACTTTTTCCTCGTAATTTAATGACTTTATTCTCAACATTTTATTTCGACTTTTTTCTTGAAATTTAACGAGTTTCTCGAAATTTAACAACTTTAATCTCGAGATGGTTTTATTTTTTTATTATTGCTTGGCCCTAATCCTCTTCCGTAGAAATGTTCTTTTGGGAACCCAAAATGGTTCTTCTAAGGCACCACTGCAAAAAAAATAAATAAATAAAATAAAAAATAAAGATTTTGGAACCTTTATTTTTAGTTTATTTTAGTGTACAACAATAACGAACTTACACTATAATGAACTTAGACTGTCTAGCTCCAAAAAGAACTAAAATGCAGATATAATAGACTTGTAATCAGGGTTGCCAGGTCTGTGCCCCAATAGCCAGACAAAAGTAGCCCAAAAATAGCCCAATGCGATTTTCTCCACTGGGGGGGGCTGAATTCTCCACTAATTTTGTACGTCTGGGTGGTGTTTTGGGGGTGTTGGAGTGCCAAAATTGTACGTACGGGAGTGGAAATCAACCCGGGGAATATTTTTTACCTGCGGCATCACACTTACTTAAAAGTAGCCCACTTCTGTGGGAAAACCGCAAACGTGACAACACTGCAATACATTCACTTTAAATGATGAATAGACCGTTATTTAAACTATTATTCACTAAAAATCTTCACAGCAACTATGGCTGAGGTTTGACATAGACATTTGATGTCACTGACATCTCATTTGTGCCATAGGCATCATATTTGACTCAAATACTTCATATATTTGATTGTTGCTGAATGGAAAAGATCTATGTGAAGATTCTTTTAGATAACAAAACAGCAGCATACAACATGTTGGTGAGTAAATAATGCCAGAATTGAACAAACATACTGTACTTCAACATATGTTAGTCTTGTCTGTCCTATACTGTAGGTCTTTAGCCACTTCAGTGCACAGTTCATGGAGGTCTTACCTCCAGCTACCACACTGTGTGCTACTATAATTCAACCCACTTCCCACTGAGACTTAATGGAGACAGAGAGGCAATCACAGTTCAAATGGAGCCAGATTCTCCTACAGCAGACATCTGCTGCATTTACCACAAAGCAAAAACTGATTTGGACTTCCTGCAATGAGCCTTTACAATATGGATTATTTCCCTGCCATTGAACCGAATGAGAAAATTAAAGAAAAACTGAACACGAAAGACAAGCCAAACACAGTAAGATGGTGCGGCTGGGAGAGTATTGATTTCCTCTCGGCATGGACCCAGTGACACAGCAGCAGCAGTGCAGGCCGCCATGTGTCCCAGCACTAACCCACAGAGCATCGATCTGGACAGACTCCCGCTGTTAATACTCAGAAGCTTTCATCGGGCAAACACAGGCAGCCTGTGCTCTCTGTTGCCGTTCAGAGTCTCTTAAACACAGGTTAAAAACACATGGGCATGACTGTGGAGGTGAATCTGTAAGACATGGACTGATGAAGCAATAAAACAGTAGGGATTGATCAAAGCAAACACTGAATATATATGTATGAGTTCATTGCAAAATTTTGATTTCTTAATGAGACTCTGAAAGCAAAATTTTACTATTAAGTATCAATAAGTGACTACATTTATTTATGCAGGGTGCAGTACGCATTGATAAAAGGCCATACACAAATGATGTCTAATCTACACCATCAAAAAATACTTCCTGTGTTGGGTAATAGCATCCTGGAGTTTTCATTTATTATTGAGAGGTTTATGGGGTGGAAATGCACCATTAGAGTTTACCATGCATGCACTGCTTCAGCCTGGTGGTGTTCTCCCAGCCGAATCAGAAGTTAAGATAATCTCGAATCTTGTTAGAAAAGTTTACAAACCTGAATGTGGCACTTGTGGTACTTCCTTACACAGAGGGTTTCTTTTTTCTGTTAGGTCAATAATACCACTTTGCAAAATGATGGCTTGATTCATATAATCATATTAATAAAGCTTCCAAAAGGGGGTTTTCACAAGCAAAGCCATAGAAGAACCATTTTGGGTTCCTGGAAGAACCTTTCAGTGAACAACTTTTTTTTTCTTTGTGTGAATTTTTTTTAAATAATCTAAAGCAGTGTTTCCCAAACTTTTTCTGCCAAACCCCCCTTTTGTAGAGAATATTTTCAAGCCCCCACCCCCCATAATTATGCAGTGTAGTCTTGTTTCACCCTGCAGAGGTTTCTTTTGCATTATAATCTGCTAACTACTATCCCTCAGCCCTGCCGCACCCCACTTTTCATAACTCTGTGCCCCACAGTTTGGGAACCACTGATCTAAATAAACTTTATTTTTTAAGAGTGTACTTAATCACAACCTCAACATCTGGACTAATATAAACATTAATTTATGGAAACTTCGGTAACACTTTACTTGAAGGGGTGTGCATAAGACTGACATGACACCTTCATAATCTTGACATGACGGAGGTTTTATGCATGTTTATGACAACTGTCATTAAATGTCATTCGCTCAATTATGTCATTTTTAATGCAAAGATGACATTGTTTGAGATGTCTTTGTTACGACAACTTGACATAAACCAACACATCATAACCTGTCAGTGTCTTTGTCATGACAACTTGACATTAACAAAACATCATAACCTGTCATAAACATGACATAGCAGATTAATTATCAAACTTAAAAAAAAAGCGAATTAGCTTTATGGGTTAACATTACATCACATTATTTTGGTAACATTTCAGTATACACATATATAAACGATTAACTATGACTTTTCCCTCAATAAACTCTTAATTTACTGCTTATTATAGTTAATTGTTAGGTTTAGGTATTGGGATTAAGAATGTAGAATAAGATCATGCAGAATAAGGCATTAATATGTGCTTTATAAGTACTAATAAATAGCCAATATTTTAGCCATATGAATGCTAATAGTAATAAGCAACTAGTTAAAAGACCCTAAAATAAAGTGTTACCATTATTTTATAACAGTGTCATCTTTTTTACGAAATTTGAAATGTCTATTATCTGACCTTCTGTTGGAGGAAACTTAAGAAAAAAAAAAAAAAAAAACATGAAATGAAAAATAGTCATGATGCTGTTATAAAATTATTTGTCAGAGTATTGTCACTTAATGACATTTTAATGACAAGTTCAATTTGTACCACTGTACTTGATCTCAAGATACATATTCATGACACTATTATAATGGCCTCATGTCAAAACCAACCACATGACAGTTTAATGCAATGTTAACCCATAAAGCTAAATGATGTCAAGTTGTCATGACAAAGACACTGACAGGTTATGATGTATTGGTTTATGTCAAGTTGTCATAACTCGGACATCTCAAACAATGTCATCTTTGCATTAAAAATGACATAATTGAGCGAATGACACTTAATGACAGTTGTCATAAACATTCATAAAACCTCCTTCATATTCATGACACGTGTCATGTCATGATTATGAAGGTGTCATGTCAGTCTTATGCACACCCCTTCAAGTAAAGTGTTACCGAAACTTCCAAATGAGTGCATAATTTCACAATAATAATAATAATAATAATTAAAGCTTCAAGCAGTGATGAAAGGGTGCTTGCACCCAGGATCACGGCCACCTGGTGGCCTTAGGAATACAGTGAACAGTGGGCACTATGCATGTAAGTGAGTAGATACAGGAGAAATATGGCAAAGTCATTTTGACGTGCCATACTTCCTGCTGCCAACAGGTGGTGCTTTGACCATAACTGAATATTGCCATGTAGATGTCTTCAGGCCAGGACTATTATCATCATGTGATGATTGGAGCAGATCAGACATTGTATGCCTGAGTTACAACAACTTCCCGTTTTGTGGCGTTAATCGCATACTTTAGCACTTAGCCAAGTGTTGCATGATTTAATGTGTCTCTAATGTTTGATACTTCCTGGCATATTTAAATGTGTTTCTGGGAGTGAATTACAGTGTAAAGCATGCCGTTTCCTGTTGCTAGCAGGTGGCGCTTTGGCTAACTGAATATTGGCATAAAAGAAGTCATTAGGCCAGGACTCTTATCAAACCTGCAAAGTTTGGGGCAGATCGGACATTGTATGCCTGAGTTACAACAGCTTCCTCTTTCATGGCGAAACATGAAAATTTGTCAGGCCACCACGGACACGCCCTTCAGTGAAAACTCAAGATCTACGCAATTTAACATCGCTAAGGCCTTAAAATTAGACTGACCACATATGATGTTGATCTGGTTAAATCTCTATGAGGAGTTAATCAGAGTGTAAAACATGCCATTTCCTGTTGCCAGCAGATGGCGCTATGACTAACTGAATATTGGCATGTAGATGCCTTCAGGCCAGGACTCTTTTAAAACATGTGAAGTGGATCGGACATTAGCCCTGTCCAAATACCCACACACTTGTGGTCTTGGCCACTTAAGACCGCATACACGCGACAGGAAGTAAGTGCGCAAGACTGTCCCATGTCTTAAAAATGCCCAAGTGCAGTGCCCTTAATGCACACTAAACCCACACTATCTTGAATAACGCTTCTGAGCAGTATTTGAGGCTAAGCGTATCCCATCATGCATTATGTTCAGGAACTCAAAATCGCGAAATCGCGAGATGTCAAGGAAAACATTCGACTGTAAGTTAAATTAATTATATATGACATATAATTTGGTAGTAAAATATAAAGTGTTGCACATTTTATTGATGCAAAGATGCGAAGGCTGTGTATTTTGTACATCATTTGCAACTGCTAAAGAAGCACAACAATTTTAATATTGTGTCTTCTGTTAGTTACATAGCAACCACTGAACAAACATTTAGAAGTGTATTTTAAAATGCAAAGCACTGAAAATAATAAAAAAAAAGCTCTGTAAACACTTGCATTTTTTTGCAAGACTATAAGTGTGTCCCATCAGGTAATCAAAAGTTCTACACACACTTGCAGTCTTCACGCCCACTTGAACACTTGAGCCAAATACAGGAAATAAGTCATATAAGTAGGCGAGTGGTCAAGTGCGAAGACCGCAAGTGTGGGTATTTGGACAGGGCTATAGAGTACCCCAGGGATGATGTGTTTTTGTATGCCAACCCGGAAGTTAGCGGCACATGGGTTCCCTCGGTTGAAAGCCTATGCATTTTTCCCATAGACTTTTGGAAAATCGCAGAAAATAAGCTCTGTGTTTAACAAAGGGTTATGACACTTACACGTTTTGTCTATCAAGATAATCTTTACAAGTTAACACAACATTTATAGATTTTGAAGCCTAAATAAAGTCGTCAGATATAAAAGGCTAACAGTAGGCTATAAACGGACTACAGCACACCATAGGTCGCAGATCAACGTCGTCACCACCAAGCTTCCTCAGACTTTATTTAGAAAACAACTTTATTTATAAACATGCTCGCTGATTATGATCGGCGCTGTTATTAATACTTATCCACTTTTTCATGAGAAATGCTGTCCAAATTTCCCGTTTTTAATGATGACGTCTAAAGTCCCAGCCAAAGGAAGTAGTCCCTTTTAGCAATTTTAGCAACCGCCGATTTTAAGACACAGTAAAATTTTTAAAAAAATCACAAGCGGGTTATAACTGGTGTGTTTTATGTCATAGATCAAAACGTGAAAGTATTTATAGGCTTTGTTAACCACAGACCTTATTTCAGGCGATTTAGCAAAAACCCATTCAAAAAACCCATTGACTTTACGGCGTTGGAACCGGAAGTCCTAAAATGCTAACTCGCTTCCAGGTTTTGCCTACAAAAATGTGTCATCCCTGAGGCACTCTATTGTATACCCGAGTTACAACAACTTCCTGTTTCATGGCAAAACATTGAAATTAGTCAGGCCGCCACGGACACGCCCTTCAGTGAAAACTTTGTAATTTAACGTCACAAAGGCCTTTAGATTAGACTGACCAAATATGACATTATTCTGACAAAATCTCCAGGAGGGAGTTTGTCAAAGTACAACGTCTTGAAATAGCAAGAAATTTGCAGAGAAAATTCTAAATATCTCACTTCCTGTTGGGTTTTCAGATTTTGCACCCTGGGAGTTTTTTGTAGGTATTGGGCTGTTACATGTGTCTACCGAATTTCATACCTGTACGTGAAATGTAGCGCAAAAGGCGCTTAATTTAAATATTGTAGGTGGCACTACTGAGCCATTTTGCCACACCTGATTCTGAAACCCATATCAGACGTACATTTACACCACTTCTGAAGCCTCTGCAAAGTTTCATGAGTTTTTGAGCACGTTTAGGCCAAAAAAATGTGATTCATTTCTGAGAAGAAGAATAACTGACAGAGTAATTACAATAGGGTCCTCACACCATCGATGCTCGGGCCCTAATAATAATTCTCATTGCTAAGTAGTCACAGAAAAATGAAAATATTATAAAATTATGATTTCCAGGTCTGCAAAAAAATGAATGGAATGAATGGAGATAAATAACATCTTAAAGGTGCCCTAGAATCAAAAATTGAATTTACCTTGGCATAGTTGAATAACAAGAGTTCAGTACATGGAAATGACATACACTGAGTTTCAAACTCCATTGTTTCCTCCTCCTTGTGTAAATCTCATTTGATTAAAAGACCTCCGAAAAACAGGCGAATCTCAGCATAACACCAACTGTTACGTAACAGTCGGGATCATTAATATGTACGCGCCCAATATTTGCATATGCCAGCTCATGTTCAAGGCATTAGACAAGGGCAGCCAGTATTAACGTCTGGATGTGCACAGCTGAATCATCAGACTTTATGCAGGTAAGTAAGCAAGAACAACAGCAAAAAATGGCAGATGGAGCAATAATAACTGACATGATCCATGATTACATGATATTTTTTGAGATATTATTGAATTGTCTTTCTAAATGTTTCATTAGCATGTTGCTAATGTACTGTTAAATGTGGTTAAAGTTACCATCATTTCTTACTGTATTCATGGAGACAAGAGAGCAGCGCTATTTTCATTTTTAAACACTTGCAGTCTGTATAATGCACAAACACAACTTCATTCTTTATAAATCTCTCCAACAGTGTGTAATGTTCCATCCAAATAAATACTGTACTCACATGATCCGACGCATGCATGCAGTATGCATGACGAACATCTTGTAAAGATCCATTTGAGGGTTATATTAGCTGTGTGAACTTTGTAAATACACTTATAGTCGAGAGCTCGGGGGGGGCAGGGAGCGCGCGATTTAAAGGGGCCGCACAGCCTGAATCGGTGCATAGTTAATGATGCCCCAAAATAGGCAGTTATAAAAATTAATTTAAAAAAATCTATGTGGTATTTTGAGCTGAAGCTTCACAGACACATTCAGGGGACACCTTAGACTTATATTACATCTTGTAAAAACTGGTTCTAGGGCACCTTTAAAATTCAAGAACATTTACAGTGAACATAAGTCTTCTAGTTATGTTCAGCTCTAAAATATTTCACAGTTTAGAAATTGTTCTTTGTGAGTGCAATGTACTGTATATAATTATTTTAAGAATTCAGTAATAAAAAAAAAACACAGAAAAGTCATGGAAATGCAATGGGCAAAAGGTGTGGAAACTCTGTGAATATGACCTTTGAAAACAAAACCAATTCTTGATGTCGACCCATGTATTTATGTCAGTCATATTTCTGTGCTTGATATTTAAAATGACAGCACTGTTTGGTCTGAAAGGACTCTTCATGTTTCACAGTGATGGCAAGAGGTGACCTTTTATGAAGAAATTGGACTGATTATTGAGGTGCATTACATAAGTCCAGCAGTGGCAGATAATGAGCAATGACTTGCTCCATAAATGCAAGTCAGCGTGTTGTGGTAACGTGTGGCCCCATTACACACACACCCACGTGCCACTGGGCTTACAAAAGAGCCAGCGCACTGTCAGAAAGGACTTATATTCACACGGCTAACAGACCTGATCCGATCCATATTATGATATAGTGTTCAAAACCAACGGCTGGTTAGGTTCAGCTGTTAAAGTTAACCCCTGCTGGTAGATGCTGTATTTTCAGATTTCATTATGTTATAGATATAGATACCGGTTCTCCGGTTTTCGGAGGGCTCTTAGAAATGCTGAATAAAGTAATATATTTTAATGTTTGCTGCTTGTGATAGCTATGTTTACCTGAAGGGTTTGCTCTAAAAAACTAAGGGAATTCTAATTTATTTTCATATATAACCAGGCAGGGTATAAATTAATTACTGTACAATACACATTTTTATTTTTAAGGCTGAAATGACATCTGTTCTATTTGATAACCAAGCCAAGATCACTTTTAATAAGTATTTCTCAGCATCCCAAATGTCATCTATTCTTTTGAAAATTGCCAAAATAAATAAATAAAAGGAAATGTTAAATTTTAATTTAATTACATTTTAATACATAAATTAAATTGTTAATATTTTATTCCTTTATTTAATTACAACCATTTTTGATAATAAATATTAACAACACAATTTCTGGGGTGAAAAAAAAAAAAAAAATTTCATAGGGCCCTTTTACTGTAAATAATAATAATAATAATAATAATAATAATAATGATTGATTGATTGATTGATTGATTGATTGATTGATTGATTGATTGATTGATTGATTGATTGAAAGTCTTGCTTTTTGATTATTAAAATTCAATAAAAAATTTTGGAATGGAATCCAGAAAAATTAAAACAGAAAACATGGAATTTGGGAAAAATTAAATGGAATTTGGGAAGAAATTAAACAGATTTCATATAGAGCCCTAAAAATGTCATTTTTGTTAAACTATTTTTTAGTTATTAAACTATTAAATTGTTAAATTTTATAAGTTTCATGATTTCAATTAATTAGACATGCTTTTGATTAGTAAAATTTTATTTAACCATTACAAAAGAATCCAGAAAAATTAAAATGGAAATAAACTGAATTCAGAAAAAACAAAAATGGAATACTTAAAAATTAAAGCAGAAAAAAAAAAAGATTTTGGGAGAAAATACAGAATTTGGAAAAAATAAAAAGGACTTAATAGGGCCCTACTGATTCTACTGATACAACTCTGCCGAGGACAAATACATTACTCCAGCGCTCTTCACGAGAGGGACATCCTGTAGGCAAACGCTTCATTCAACCCCGCCAGAGTCAAAGACGCTTAAGCTGACACAAGCAGAAAGAAGATCACAGAAACATTCCTCTCATCCTACACAGCCGCTGTTCAGCCCTTATGAGCATGACCGCCTGTGGAAATCACATCAGTGTGGAAGCTAATACGTGAATGAAAGAGTCCTCTTAGCCTTTAAGCTAATATTTATGGCACAGACAACAGGAGACACATGCCACCCGGGGGAATTAAAGGGGAGATGCCTGTCTGTCTGTCCTCAGGCTGTCTCACATGATAAGAATAATCTTACATAAAGACGCCAGTGACATCACCACAAAAGGCTTCAAAAGAGTGGTGAATTATAACTAGGGATCACTTCACTGTGCAAAGTATGAAAGAAACTTAAGTTTCTTTATTGTTGGCAGATTAGTGGTAATATAAGCTCTGTAAGGGATAATGAACACTCAGTCGGTTATTATCGCAAAATAAAACCCCGGCAGGGTGTATGATTAGGACCCCGATGAAGAGTAGAAATTAAAGGCCCACTGAATTGCCATGGAACAAGCAGCATTATTCAATGTGTTGATGTAATTTCAACTGAAACAGGAAGACAGGGCAGGACATATCGGACAGCTCCGCCACCTTTTTGAAATAGCCAGTAGCGTTTTGTTTATACCACAGCGTGGCCAGAGCCGCTAAACTTGGTAAAACCTCAGTTTCCTTCTAATCTCTAACCGTTTCCTCTCCAAATCTCCTCTTTATCACTTTAAAATACAGCATTCTGTGCAGAAATCAAATGGGTCCGATACCTTTTGTGGTCTGAGCCGACTCACGGATATGATCCACTCTGTGCTTTCGTGTCTCTGGACCAGAGCAGAATGTGCTCGCGCTGCGGCGGTTCACATGACACTAACGCAAAAACAGACTTCATTCACGTCAATGAAAAGCATATTTACACTGTCTGAATCATTTCCTATCCCCTATTTAGTGCACAATGTGCCATTCACCATGTAGAAACTAGTAAATGTGTGAACAAATGACTGATTTCAAGTTTTGAATGCTTATATCTCCTAATTGGAAATTTTGTCATTGTTTTGGAACACACCAGCTTATTCATAACCTTAGGGCTAACATATTCATACTAAAAGCTAAAAAACTTAAATTTTGATTTCATTTGTTATGATTATTCAATTATTATTAGTTTGATGTAGTCATATTTTCTCTATGTTCATTTACTAGTGGTTCAACGGATCACAAAACTCACGGTTCAGATCATATCACGGTTATTAAGTCAGGGATCGGATCATTTTTCGGATCAGCAGCAAAAAAAAAATTGGGAGGTGGGGGGTAACTTTGCATTTATTACTTAGCCCACTTTAACTACTCCGATACCACAGCAGAAACTACTAGCCTAACTAATACATTATTAGAGGCAAGTGAACAGACAGTAAAAAGAACAAATACTGTACACCAATTACAAGCATAGATAAATACAACATGAAGTTACAAATAAATTATAAGGTCTAACTGTAGTATTAATTTTCATGTACAGAAATTTAATAACTAAATGAGACTGTTCACTGTATCAATTTAATATAGATTAATCTTTGTTAAAGCTGTGTTTTGTTGTTTGATTTACATGACAGACAACAGCAGGTATTTATAGGTTGCTGTCACTTTAAGAGTAAGACCCCATGCAGGCACACATCCGAATTCTCATCTCATTCAATTAAAGGTGCCCTAGATTCAAAATTTGAATTTACCTTGGCATAGTTGAATAACAAGAGTTCATTACATGGAAAAGACATACATTGAGTTTCAAACTCCATTGCTTTCTCTTTCTTATGTAAATCTCATTTGTTTAAAAGACTTCCGGAAAACACGCGGATCTCAACATAACACCGACTGTTACGTAACAGTCGGGGTGTACGCCCCCAATATTTGCATATGCCAGCCCATGTTCCCAACATTATGAAAGGCATTAGACAAGGGCAGCCAGTAATGTCTGGATCTGCACAGGTGAATCAACAGACTAGGTAAGCAAGAACAACAGCGAAAATGGCAGATGGAGCAATAATAACTGACATGATCCATGATAGCATGATATTTTTAGTGATATTTGTAAATTGTCTATTCTAAATGTTTCGTTAGCATGTTGCTAATGTACTGTTAAATGAGGTTAAAGTTACCATCGTTTCTTACTGAATTCACAGAGACAAGAGCCGTCGCTATTTTCATTTTTAAACACTTGCAGTCTGTATAATTCATAAACACAACTTCATTCTTTATAAATCTCTCCAACAGTGTAGCATTAGCCGTTAGCCACGGAGCAGAGCCTCAAACTCATAGAGAATCAAATATAAACATCAAAATACTTTACTCACATAATTCGAAGCATGCATACAGCATGCATGACGAACATCTTGTAAAGATCCATTTGAGGGTTATATTAGCTGTGTGAACTTTGTAAATGTGCTGTAATATAATCGAGAGCTCGTGTGGCAGGGAGCACGCGAATTAAAGGGGTGGCGCGCTGAAAAAAATCAGTGCATAGTTAATGATGCCCAAAAAAAATTAATTTAAAAAAATCTATGGGGTATTTTGAGCTGAAACTTCACAGACACATTCAGGGGACACCTTAGACTTATATTACATCTTGTGAAAAAAGCATTCTTGGGCACCTTTAAGACATAACCAAATGTGTTTACAAGAATACTTGCCGAGAGAGGTATTTTGACTGACATAATGCGTGTATGTGTCCATCCAAGTGCATTGAGGACGCGAAAGAGAAATCAATTTGGAGTTTGCGAGCGATATGAAACGCGTCTCTCTCTCTCTCTCTCTCTCTCTCTGTTTGCGCGCGAGTATGTATATGCGGATCACGGGCGTGCGATCAATTAAATCAACAATGGTTTATATCTATTTAATGTGTAAATTAGCGACAAAGAACATTTAACCACTATCATTTACAGAATCACATGTTTTCCGCCTCAACAACAATACTATCATTTACGCTGCTGCTGCAGAGCAAGGACGGGACTTGCTACTGCCAATACACACAACACGCTGCTGTGAGCAAGTGAGACGTGCTGCTGCTGTACAATATATCAGGCATGAATTACCCGTAGCATATGTACAATATACAGGTGGAGCTGGGGAAGGTGGAGGGTTTCTGAAAGCACGCTGCAAGTATTTGAACGTTGAGCAGCGAGTTCATTGGCTACTGGACAGCGGAAACCAATCAGCTGTGCTATATAAAGAATGATGTGACTGCAAGCAGATCAGCCTGCGCCATCTAGAGTTTCATGACAGAACTGTGTATTTCCATATACCATAATTGCTTTGGATAAAAAGGAGAGAGCTAATCAAATGATTAAATACTTTAATTAAATACTATGTTCTTTTATTTCACCATAGATTCTGTCAGGCTGAAGCGTTAATCATAGATCAGAAATCTCCATCTGGAGCACTTATAGTGCTAGGCGGTATACCGGTTCATACCGAATACCGGTATTTATTTTTGTTATATGAATTTTGATGATACCGCAATACCGGTATGTGTCGCTTAACCAACGTTTAGAACGCGGCGCAGCCCGTCACTTGTTTGAGAGCGTCCCGTTTCACTGTTGCACTGTAGTGAGAGCACAGCTGAGATCGCATCACAGCCTATGGTAAGTCCGAAATCACCCCCTAAAGCCTCATTCACTATTCCCTAGGTTATCCACTTATATTGTTCACTTGAAAGAGTGAATGAAAACGAGTGAGTGAATTCGGACAGTCGTTGTGTGTAACGTTACATCGGCTGTACACTCGTTAATGCGGTGCAATGTGACATTGAATGAGTGCACTCAATAACGTCCACTATGGTTTCAGACACCACTACAAATGGCTGTCGCCTCAAATAATGCCCTATTTGAGGTTATAGGGGGCGATTTCGGATTCAGCCCTTGATTACAGCGAAGAATTCAAACTACACGCGGCGCGCGCGAGAGAGCGGTTTTCTGCGCGCAGCGCCGTGATGAGATAAACTTTCTCCACATGGATATATAGACCGGAGCGAGCGATTTCTTATAGACCTATTTCATATACTCTAGTGCTCTAAACATGAACCAGCAGCGTGTATGCGCACATATTTCATCACGTCTTCTTCTGTAACGTTATGCAAAGGACACTGAACTGTACGTCTGATCACGACCGCGATGACACGGGTTATTCTGCTATACAGAAGACGATGTAAGTTAATAAATAGACTGGTCAAAAATTTGACTGCTTTATTCTTTCTGTGTTAAACTTACGTCTGTCATTTCAGAGACTGCAGTGCTCTTAAATGTAACGTTACTGAAAATATCCTTAGACAGTTTAAATGTTCTTCCGCGTTTCTCCCTCGTTTTGGCAGTTTGTTGTTATATAGCGTAAGATTTTTAAAATGCTTAAGGTTCCCTCAACTCTTTTATTTTCTATCTCTATGGTCATATTTTAATATTCACGTGTCTGTAATGAGTGTGTTACAGGTCTGTGTTTTATTGGTTGTTGTCTCTCCACAGCATCATTTTGTGGGGCTTTGTAAACCTGTATTAACTCTAGTGTGGAATTTTTCTACAGTATTCACTCATCATGACAGTAAAACAGGGCATTCTAGTCAATCTACTGCATTATTTCCTCTCTCAATCAGTAGAAAATGTGGTTAACGCCCGGTCATGCATAGGGGAAAAAATACATATACCGTGAAACCGATATAATTTTGAAAAATACCGTGATATAATTTTTGGTCATACCGCCCAGCACTAAGCACTTAAACCAAATGCAGAGTGCTAGTCAGTTACTTTTCAGGAAGCATTCCTGATAAATGCTTCTCAACAAATCAACAAACCAATAATAACACTCTAACACTTTTCAAGGCTTGCATCAGTTGCTCAGAGAGCTCTGAGAGTTGCTCAGAAGATAATGGCAGGAAGTAATTGGCAAGTAATTTGTTTCAGGTATTGTTTATAAGAGCACAATTCAAGGTGAAATGGCCATCTTGCCAAGTGCTTTCACAGTAACTGTTCCTAGATAGTGAAATCTTCTAAATTTCCGCTCCATAAAATATCTAAAGGCGGTCTTCCTTGAGTTGACGCATATGAATAACACTAATATGGAATTTATTGAATTATGTAGAAATAAAACAATATATTGCCTTCTAAAGCCATTTTTGTCTAATCAATGCTTTGCCTAATCATTGCTTCGTCTGAGATGCCTGTTTCATTGCAATCCTGAACATCCATCATCCCAACCCAGGCCTGTAACATCACCACTACTGCACCCCTCCTGCCGCAGAGGCTGTTCCTAAGCAACCACCCCCAGCAACCAGATTGCCATAGAAACCGAAAAGAGAGAAATCACGGAGAGGGCCTTAACATACATGGGATGTGAGAAATTGGGGGATATTCCACACTGTTTGCAAAACATTCCACCTTAAATTGACTGTGATTTTGGGATGTTTTAGTAAATTATTTATATATATTTATATATATTTTAATGGCCTATGTAAGTAATATATCACTTCACTATTATATATATATATATAACGTGTGTTGTCAAACTGTCAAATCGATTAATCACATCTAACATATGTTTGTGTGTATATACTCATATATTATACAGTATATTTACAAACATTTATGTTCGATGCAATTAATCAATTTGACAGCACTAAAATATACATTGTAAAAGCGAGTATGTACTGGAGATGAGCTAGTGAAGCACCAGTGTCTCTCTATCTGCAAACAGAAGAAAATATAATGCCACTGAAGGCCAACGAGTTTAAGGCCCTCAGGAGACAGCTTGTCACTTCATCAGTCTGCTCCTGCAGAGACACAGAAAGGTCACCATCACCAACATACGGCTACCTCACTCTGATATTTTTCTTCCTCTTCTTCACTACCTTTCTCTCTCTATCCATCTCTTTTGCTCTTATTCAAGCAACATGAATCACAAAACATCCAGGGAAATTCATATCTCAGCATGATAACAGCAACAATTAAATGAGCAAATACTGACAAGCACCACAATATGGTGGCTTTGTGGTTTAAAATATGAGCGTGCGAGGCTGCAGGTTCAGTGCAGAATATTGATTCATGAACTTTGACTCTTTTACCCAGAAGTAAAACATTTAACCACAGGTTCAAATTATAGAAGCTTCTTTCTGCCACAGAATAACAAAATGAAAAAGTAATTGCAATGAAAAAGTAATAAAAGTAAGATATAAACTCGATGAAGATAAAAAGATAACTTTTTTTTTTTATTCCGTGGTAAATAATTATTGTTAATATAATAATGTTAATTAAAAATAATTGAAATAAGCTGAAATACAATAAAAAAAATAAGTATGATAGACTTAAAAAATTAAACTTAAAAAGAATAAAAATTTTGCCTTGGCCACTAACTGAAATAAAATAAATAAAGTTTAAGCTGAAGACTAAAATACTAAAACTAAAACTGAAATAAAAATAAATTAAAACTAAATAGAAATAAATAAAATAATAGCACAAGTTACTAAAATTACAACTATAAAAAACAGAAAATCTAAAAATAAAAGCCAATTCAAAATATTAATAAATACTATAATAGTATATAAACAATAATAAAATAACACTGAACCAAAACAACCACAAAGTATTCTTCAAGCCACACCATCCACTCAAACCAAAATGAAAGTAGTCCCAGCATAATTCATTTTCGTCTCATATAACCACCAACTTTTTCTAACACAAACAAAGAGAGCTCTAGCAACACAACAAGTGTAATATGTTTTCACCAAATAATTGAACACAAAAGCAGGGCACTGAAGAGGGAAAGAGTAAGGACACCACTTTTCATTTGTCCTGAATGGCAGTCTGCGAGTAGAACAGAGTGACCTCTTTGAGACGATGACGCATGAGCAACGTCGCCTTTAGAGAAACCAGGGCACTCAAAAGACACCTTGTTTGACTAACCAAGGTAAGAGTCTGGAGACTAACTTTGCTTTATTTAAAGCTGAAGTGTGTTTTTGCACCACACGAATCTCCTGATCCACCGGCTTCTGACAAATAAAGACTTGTGGTTATATAGTGCGTCCACTGTCCACTACTTATATAGTACTATACAAATAGTACTTTCAACCAAACAATAGTATCATTACTGCTGCATCAAAGAATACAAAAGTTGAATTATCAACTGCCCACTGTACCTACCATTTTGCCATCCACTGTATATAGCCTCTTGACCACTCCAGAGTCCAGTTTGATGGCATCTGTGATATCCGTGAGAACCTGCTCAAACGAGTGGGCTGTCTTCTTGTTGAGAAGGATGCGCACGGCTTTCCGAGGCTTTACCCCGCTGCGGATTATGGTCACCAGTTTGGGCCGGATGAAATCCTTGTTGTCCTTGATTTCTATAGACCCGGCCTTGGCGCTGGCCAGAGAGGTGGGCGCTCGTGCTGATGCAACGGTCCTGACATTAACTGACCAGTTGGGGTTGACATTCTTAGTGTATTCCAGCTTCTTGTAAGGCTCAATTGATCCACACACATAGCTCTCCCCTGTGATACCAAATAAAATAACAGACAATCAGTGAGAATCAAATCAGTTGGATTCCTAAATGAATCATTCAGACAGGTTTTGTGAACCAATTCAACAAGATTCACAGAAAAGATTTCACTTTTTTGATTTTTGATTTGATTTATTCATGAATCGGGCGTTGATACTTATATCATTAAAAACATACCAGCATCCTAGACAGATGGTTTTATCAGTGAATTTCCAAAGGCTGCTGCAAATACCATAAAAGAACCATTTTGGTTCCCTAAAGAACCTTTCAGTGAATAGTTCTTAAAGGAACAATTTTCCTTAGTGTGAAGAACATTTTTTTTTTTTATTTAACTTTTTTTTTTTTTAAATCAAAAGAACCTTTTGAGTCACTGAGCAACACAAACAAATAGCAGCCACCTTTTACAGTTCAAAACAATGAGCTTATGCTGTGTTTATGCAATAACTACCATAATTTTATGAGATGACAACCCATGACGTTCTAACCGGAGCTGTTTAGTCAGATTCAGAATTATGCATTTCCATGTCAACAGTATCAACACCGAAATGAATCTGCAGCAGTCAGGTTTAAGCTCTCTAAGTTGTTTACGTTCATTATTATTTTAATGTTATGTGCTTTGAGACATGAGGTAGTTTAACGCCGTCTCTTGTGGCGCTTTGCCGAGAGCAGCTGTGTGCGCGCGCATTCATGTGTTATGGAGGAGGCGTGGCTTTGGACGGCGATTTGCAGGTTGGGTGGGGTCGTATGCTTTCAATGCTAGCAGGCTAATGTTAGCATTTCCCAGATTACAAATTTTGGTTTGTTCATCACACAAAGCTTTTGTCTGGCTTTGGGAAAGCTTGTATGAACTAAATTTGTGTTACTTTTATGATACGTTTGCATCCTTATTAAACCTTGAATGCTCCAGTTCAAAGTTCTTTATTTTAATTGCATGGGGGGAAAAAAACTGCCAGTTAAAGGGATAGTTCACCGAAAATGTAAAATTCTGTCAAGTTGTTACATTTCTCAAGTTTCTCAAACCTGTATGAATTTTTTTCTTCTGTTGAACACAAAAGAAGATATTTTAAAGAATGTAGGAAACCAAACAGTTGATGGACCCCATTGACTTCCATAGTATTTTTTTTTTTCCCATACAAGGAAAGTCAATGGGGTCCATCAACTGTTTGATTAACCATATTCTTCAAAATATCTTCTTTTGTGTTCAGTAGACGAAAGAAACTCATACAGGTTTGGAACAACGTGAGGGTGAGTAAATGATGACAGAATTTTCATTATTAGGTGAACTATCCCTTTAAGTTCTCCAGTTCGGATCTCCACAAGTAAGAAAGTCATATGGTTTTTGAACATATATATATGAACTATGCCTTTAATGGGGGTTTGCTATGCTTAGTATCATATAAGGATACAGAAGGAAATTCATAAATTTGCCCACAGACAGTCAATGGACATATAAGCTCCTAATAACAGTCCATAATGACAGAGAGGTCACACAGTCAAGGTTAAGTGCCCAGCTGAGACTGAAATCACCTCCAACACCCTCATTTACATTCATTCTTCACCTGCAGGCAGCACTGAGAATGAATAAATGAATGGGTGTCCTACATAGAAAAGCATCAGAGATACCACTGCTAATCATATTTAACACATAATTCAAGGACCAACTTATATGTATTAATTTCAGCTCACAGGTTTGATTTATAGGTCAACATTGAGAGAAAGGGAGTGGTATGGAGATGCAGAAGCTGTTAAATATTAATGAGCATTTTAAAATGATTATCGGTTTAAATCACAGGGCTCTCTGATATCTGCTCACAGATAATACAAGCTTGATCTTTGTTCAGGACAACAAACCGTGCTCTGTTTCTGGTGTCAAAGACCCTGGATGTAAACACAAGGAAAGACAATGACTTTTCACATAGTAGATTCTCTGATTGTTGTACACTGTAGAGATATTATGTGCTTAATAGGTTTTGATTAGGTCAGAAGAAAATATGAAAAGAACTGAAGGAAAATAAAGGTTCATTTCAAAATAACTAATTTCATAGTATACAGACTTTACCGTCATTCACAACAGAGCATATAAGTTCATTACTTCAAACTAAAAAGATAAAAAAGATAGTAGCTGGTTTCTAGATGTTCATTTGCTGGCCCAAGCTGATCATTTGTTTGTGTGAGCTTGTAGACCATCTGGGACCAGCAATAAACCAGCTACTAGTAGGTCATCCCAGCTTTAAGTGGTCTTTGGACAGCTAATGACTACTTTAGACTAGCTGTTCCAAAACCAGTTTAGACATGGTGTCCTCATATTATGGAGAACAGGTAGGCCAATGTATGTAACCTAAACAATCCAAATCAAGACACACATGATGAACAGCACCATGTGCCTCAAGTTGAACAAGAAACAAAAGATACTGGTGTCCCTGAACCTGCATATACTGACACCCAGGCTCACCTTCCACCAGCTGCTCCATGCTGGTAATTTTCGACCCGTCAATGGCATAAATGGTCCGGACCCCCTGGGGCAGATTTACATTATCTGATAGAGAGCGGGTGAGGTCTGCGAGCAGAGCGTCGAAAGACCTGAATCTGTCGTTGGAGATAGCGTACACAATCCCTTTAAAGTACCGGTCTCCATTGCGGTAGAACCGGACCTTCTTGGCTTTCTTCTCGGAGCTCAGAGCCTGTAAGGTCCGGGTTCGGTACAGGCTGCAGTGAGCGCTGTGTGTAGGGCTCGGGAGGCCGTTCGCCCGTGAACCCGCACGGCTGTATCTTTGTGCTTTGTCCCGTTCGTCGAAATGCTCCAGCTCCATGTCAACACCAGGGACTGTAGAATGTCTATGGAAAATTGTGTGGGAAAATGTGGATAGAGGAGTTATGTTCAAATTAAAAGCGCATTTATTATTTAGAATATTTCCCGAATTTTTTCCCCTGAATTTAAAAGCATTTTTTTGCATATGCTTTTAATGAATATTAATAAACATTGCATATTAGGCTATATATATATATATATATATATATATATATATATATATATAAAGCTGCTGGAAATTTACATTTCCGTTTGCTTATCCAACAAAAAATATGATAGGCCTAAACATTTATATAAAAATTAAATCTATTTGTGTTTTTAACAATAAATTAAAGTGTTATTTATATTACACATTGTAATAATTATATATATAATATGCAAGTTATTTAAACACGCCTAAAGGGAAAGCACAATGAAGAAGTCGCGATTCATCAATTAAAAATTGGTATAAATGCACTAATAAATCTAATTGCGCGGTGTCTGATGGTGCATCATGCTTCAAAGACAAAAAAAAAAAAAAAAAAAGCATATTCATCTTACTTGTGCGCGTGTAGCTATCCGATGAGCACAGTTGATATGAAAGCATACATCTAATGGCTTGTCATCTCTTCCAGAGGATGCTGGTGATGGTTTTTAAGAGCAGGAGGAGAGAATCATGTGCTCTGCTGGATGGGGCGGATGGGCTGCAGCCGGTGTCTCTCTGCCCTTCTCGCTCTTATTTAATGCAGAGAGACTGCCAGTCTTTGTCGTATTCATGGAGAAAGAAATCCCTCAATGAATGAATACGAGCGAGCAGGGCTGTGTCTCAAAACCTAGTGAGGTACCTACCTACCTAGACACCGACACTGTCTCAAATGCAGGTCCTCGTGGGTGGGGAGGAGACTGTTCAGCGCCGCTTGCAGTCCAGCAGATACACTCCAGTGGTACAAGATATATTCAAACTGTCTTTTGATACGCATGGGGCGGCGTTTACGTATAGCAGTACCCTGGCATTCAAACAAAACATGAGAAATAAACAGCTCATGATGCTGCTCGTTAATTTTGTAGCTCCATATGGCCTAAATTGCAGCTTTGAAAAGCAAATTTTAAACAGCCTAACACCGTGTCCTGTATTAAGTCAATCAAAAATCACAGCCAATCAGAAGAGGGTGTGGGCGGGCTCTCTCTGAAATGGATTAGTAGGCCCAACAGGTAGACTACATTATCAAATTCATAAATCTTATAGCATTTTAACATGATTAAAAATACATACTGAGTGACTGAAACAGTCTTTTTTAAATCATAGAATACCTTTGTTGGCAGTTTGAACATTGTTTCCTTTATTTTCAAGATCTGAGGTGAATTAGGCTAACATTATCCATTGTTGCTTAGGTCTATAAAGGCCATGAAAATGATATTCAAACTCACATTAAATTCTCTTTGCATTAAGTAAAAGCACATAATGAGTACCCAGAGGTCGAACTGTAAAAAAAATTCAAGGGTGATGGTGTGGGCATTGGCCTTGGGTGGAGTTTTTGGCACTTTAACATATTTAGTGGTTTAAAGAGTAGAAAAATAGGCATTTTTCATTACATTATTTATATCATTGTAGCTTTGGATGAGTGACCACCAGACTCTCTCTCACACACACAGACAATTATATACCTAAAATGGTGCCTTTGGAGGGCACTGAAGTGTTTTTTGTCAAAAAAGCTTTTTGTCATTTTTTTCAACAAGGGGGATGCCATCCCCCCTCAAAGCAAGCCCTGTGAGTACCTGAGATTGTCATTATCATACTTTGTAAGTTGTTCCAGCCGCGACACAGCAGAAATAGCAACTGTAAAAAAGTGTGTCGTATCGCCGTCGCCGCTGGTTAGTATCCTACAAAAAAAAAAAAAACCTAGTTAAAATGGCCGAGAGCTGACATCACGTCTGGTTAAGGACACGGTGTAGGCTTAGGACTGTTTCAGACTTTGCATTGGTTTCTTATTGTTGTTAAGTCTGTTGCATATCCGTACATTCATTTAGTATGGTGGATTTTTGTCCACAACACTATATTGCCAAAAGTTTTTGGACGCCTGCCTTTATGTGCACATGAACTTTAATGACATCCCATTCTTAATCCGTAGGGTTTAATATGGAGTTGGCCCACCCTTAGCAGCTATAACAGCTTCAACTCTTCTGGGAAGGTGTTCCACAAGGTTTGTTTCTTCTAAGAAGGTTTCTTCTAGAAGCACATTTGTGAGGTCAGACAGTGATGTTGGTGAGAAGGCCTGGCTCACAGTCTCCGCTCTAATTCATCCCAAAGGTGTTCTATCGGGTTGAGATCAGGACTCTGTGCAGGCCAGTCAAGGTCTTCCATACCAAACTCGCTCATCCATGTCTTTATGGACCTTGCTTTGTGCACTGGTGCACAGTCATGTTGTAACAGGAAGGGGCCATCCCCAAAATGTTCCCACAACATTGGGAGCATGAAATTGTCCAAAATGTCTTGGTATGCTGAAGCATTAAGAGTTCCTTTCACTGGAACTAAGGGGCCAAGCCCAACCCCTGAAAAACAACCCCACACCATTATCCCCCCTCCACCAAACGGTACACTTGGCACAATGCAGTCAGGTAAGTACCATTCTCGTGACAACCGCCAAACCCAGACTCGTCCATCGGATTTCCATACAGAGAAGCGTGATTCGTCACTCCAGAGAACACGTCTCCACTGCTCTAGAGTCCAGTGGCGGTGTGCTTTACACCACTGCATCCGACGCTTTGCATTGCACTTGGAGATGTAAGCTGTTTGGCCATGGAAACCCATTCCATGAAGCTCTCTACGCACTGTTCTTGAGCTAATCTGAAGGCCATGAAGTTTGGAGGTCTGTAGCTTTTGACTCTGCAGAAAGTTGGCACCTTCTGCGCACTGTGCACCTCAGCATGCGCTGACCCCGCTCTGTGATTTTACATGGCTGAGTTGCTGTTGTTCCCAATTGCTTCCACTTTGTTATGATACCACTTACAGTTGACTGTGGAATATTTAGTAGTGAGGAAATTTCACGAATTGGCTTATTGCACAGGTGGCTAGTGATGTGACATTTGAACCGAGGCTTTGGAGCTTGTGTCGAGCATAAATGGGCGTGCCAGATGAAGCCTTGATTCGAGGCTCGTGTCGGTAACATAGAAATCACGTGACCAATGACAAACGAAGCCTCACTTTTCTGTCCAATCACATGCGCGATTCACTTTGCGTATCGGAATGCTAAAACCCCCAGTTCTTACTTTATGAGTAGGTTTTCATTCAGACAAATTCAATACAATTTTTTAGATACCCTGCTATACAAGTAACATGAAGAATACAAATTATTTCAGGAAAATAAAATATTCATGCAATTCATATGTGTACATTTGTTCCTCTGTTACATCATATTGGCAATCATTCTGGCATTAAATGCCATAGTTTAATGGGTACATTAATAGACACTCTCGAAGCTTTGAATCTTTTCCCGAAACAGTAGTGAGGGAAAATCCTCAGTGCTTCATGAGGCTTCATTTGCCCATCACTACATGTGGCAACCTATCACGGTACCACGCGTGAATTCACTGAGCTCCTGAGAGTGACTCATTCTATTACAAATGTTTATAGAAGCAGTCTGCATACCTAGGTGCTTGGTTTTATACACCTGTGGCCATGGAAGTGATTGGAACACCTGAATTCAATGATTTGGAGGGGTGTCCCAATACTTTTGGCAATTTAAGGTATAATGTGATTAATGTTACTTGGGAATGTCGTTGTTGTATAGCCAGAGCAGAGGGAATTATGCCATACCATATAGGTTTTTGTGAAACATTTAAAATATCTGTAGAAGCTAGTTATGTCAAAACACGTGACTTTTACTGCAGTTCTATCTAAATATGGGTAGAGAAAGTGTATTTGTTACATGTAGCTACTTTTAGTATCAGTCATAATAAGAACAGTTTATACAGTTGCAAATTTTCTTCCAGTGAGCTTGTGTAATTACATAGTCTGACACTAGATGGCAGCATACACTTTCAATTCATCTGAAAAAAAAAGCAGCAATAAATGTTTGCACTAGATACACGATCATGTATGGAGAAAAATATTTATACATGATAGAGAAAAAAATATTTTGATCATTTAATATGCAATAAAAAGAACTTTAATGTTGCTGATTCTGCACTACAAAAAATGCTGTTCTTACTAGTTTTTGTCTTGTTTTTAGTCAAAATATCTTAAAGTTCTTAAATCAAGAAGCATTTTCTTGACAACTAAAAATTATTTTCTTGTTTTCAGGAAAAATAAGTCAAAATTAAGTAAGTTTTCCCTTAAAACAAGCAAAATAATCTGCCAATGGGGTAAGCAAAATAATCTTATTTCAAACCAAGAATAAGCTATATAATCTTGTTTTCAGTTTGGACTAAGATTATTTTGCTTTTACAAAAATTCTAAGTAAGAACAGCATTTTTTGCAGTGTGGGCGCTTTGATCAAGCTAGTTTGCCCTCATCTAGGCTTGGTTTCAAAGACAGGGCTTAGATTAAGCCAGCATTAGGCCTTAGTTCAATTAGGACATTTGAGTAGCTTTTAAAATGTGCCTTAGAAAACAAAACAAAAAAACATTACTGATGTGCATCTTGAGACAAAACAATGACACTGGCATGTTTTAAGATATATCAGTGCAAGTTGCTTTCAGTTAAAACAGCTCAAACATGCATTTTAGTCTGGGACTAGGCTTAAGCCTGGTCTGTGAAACCGGCCACTAGTGTCTTGGCTAGGTCTAGTTTATCAATGAATTAAAAGCAATTGTTCCAATACAACAAATTTTAACACATCACACAGTTTAAATTAAAGTACACAAAACAATATGTTTTAAATGTTTAATTTATTATGTCAGATAGGCTATTAGATTCTGTCACTGAGCAAACCTAGACTTGTGGTTGAACTTTAAACTGTTTATATTGTCAGTACATTGAAATGAGACATATTTTGTAAAGACATACACATAGAATTAACATGTTTGTTAATGCTTACAGTGAGATGGTATAATAACAGTTCAAAGTAATATTTATATCTTTATCTATAGTCAAGTTTTTTAAAAGGAAAAGGTGCAGCCATTGTTTTAATAAGAAAACAACAACTGCATAGAGAAGTTTTATGAGTCGTCAGTATCCACAGTGTGAGAACTTCATTTATATGGCATTTACAGTTTAAATTAAATATAAGTCTCTTTCATTTAAAATAGTATTAAAATACATACTTTAAACTTTAAAGATTTTAAACATTTCCCATAAAGTCTGATTTCTCTGGCTTTTAATTAAGCCGATTTCTCATATCCGGCATCTTAATCCAACTCCATGTAAAATTATTATTTTTATTTTTTGCACTTATTATTCACAAGAATACCTAGCACCCATCATCCTCAATAAATGTTCATGTCTGTTCCAAGCATGGGTTAAAGTGCTTTTTAATATTTTAAAACAAACAAAAAAAAAACCCTGAAAGTACCAAGAGCAAACAGGTCTGCAGATTAAAAAACAACTACCACAAAGCATTCTTAGCATATATATTAAAGCTTAGATATAGATTTCTTTTTAAATACAAGAATATAATATTTGTTAAGGCTCTATGGGAAAACAATAAAATCCACCTTTGGCTTGCACTTTGTTTTAAGGGTCCATTTAGAAGACACATACCACGCAAAACTACTGACGTTTTAATATGATCCAACTAAACAATGGATCTGTGAGTTCATTGGTGATATGTTGAGTTTACATTGCTGGTGAAGTGTAAGGCATGATTGGGAATATTGTCCGGCAGGCAGGGCAGTCGGTCAACTCGTAAAGGGAATTTTTAATGTGCATTTACAATTTAACCAGTGGAAATAGTAAACATGAGAGCACAATTAACTGTATTTACTGTAATGAGGTCTTCGGAATTCAGTGTCAGTCACATAAACAAATAACAACAATCGCATTCATCGGACAAGGATCCATTCACTTCTTCTTCAGCCTTTTTTTTTAAAACAAGACCTTTGGTTTGCTCTTAAAAATGGACACCTGAAACGATGGGTTTGAATCTCAAACTCTACTTTTGGTCTTTATGTTTCTTAACTTGACCGTCCGGCTCTTGGACTTTATAGTCTGCCAGAATGGCATGGGCAGTCTCTTTGCCAGTCTTCTTGACCATTGCCTTGATCCCCAGGTTGTCGATATTGAAAGCGGTGACGCCCACATTGATGGCTGAGTTGACAGCATGGTCTGTGGCCTGGCCCGCTTCCGCCCCATACCTTGATTATAGATAACCCAGATTGAGTAAAAGAGAGGACGGGGTGATGAAAGAGGTGATTGAAAAATAAGTTTTAGGAAATGGAGGTTACTCAAAGCAGAGCAAATTAGTTAAACATACATGCGGGGATTCAGTCATTTCTCTACAGAAAAATTGGTTTTAAAATGTAAAATTAATCCTACAGATGAGATCAAAAAAAGTTTATTATGTTGCAATGTGCAAAAGTTGAAATGCAAATGGTCAATACTTTTAAGCACAGTTAGAAAGGGAAGGACTGTTGTAATAAAAAAAAATTATACTGTATATAGATTGATTAAAAAAAACAAAACAACATTATCTTATATGAGCGACCACCATTATTTCCCACTTTTAAATATTGGATAATTATTGAAAGGATTTAAGCTTTAAATTTTAAGATCTTTATTATTGTAAAGAGTACAGTATAAGAGGATTTACACATTCACAAGTTTGAGGTCAGTAAGATTTTATGTTTTTTAAAAAGGTTTCTTTCTGTATGCTCACCAAAGCTGTGTTTATGTGAATAAAAATAAATACAGTAATATTGTGAAATATTATTGCAATTTTTACTATATTAACACGTTTTAAAATGGAATTTATTCCTGTGATGGCAAAGCTGAATGTTCAGCAGCCATTACTCCAATCTTCAGTATCACATGATCCTTCAATAATTTGGTGCTCAAGAAAGATTTATTATTATTATCAATGTTGAAAACAGTTAATGTTTTTGTGGATACTGTGATACTTATTTTTCAGGATTATTTGATTAATCATTCAAAAAAAAAAAAAAAAAACATCTGAAAAAAATCTGTTTTGACATTATAAATCACTTTTGATCAATTTAATGCATTCTTGCTGAATAAAAGTATTAATTTTATAAATAAATATAAATAAAAAAAACTTACTGACCATAAACTTTTAAACAGTAGTGTATATACTGTACAATTTGGTCAAATTGTGATTATGTTTGTAAGATGATTATGTTTGCCATCCGATAAAACCTTGTAAAACCTTCTGTTGATGCAACATCATCATGAAAGCCATACTCAGGTTCAAAAGTTAAGAAAAATAAAGCAATAAAGACAATGAGATTAATTACTTTGGCTGTTAGAAACAGATATTCATTCCATCACTGAGCTGTGGATCAGTGTACAAAGCAACGCAGGATGCCAACGGACGTGATGTAATCATTATCTCCAATAAATCATTAGCATTGCGTGCAAGCGCTGACTGATTCAGAAACATACATAAGCTTCAGCCATGCTCCTGACCATTAAATTAAGGCCATTTTATGGGGTGCAGGGAAAAATGTTTCTACTTGTTTTCATTTGGGGTGTCTGAAATGTTCTCCAGACCCCTAAATCTGTAAACAAATACATGGAAGAAAGTTCAAGAAACTAGTGTGAGTGCAGTTTTATTTTTCTGATCAAAGTTACTGGTGAGAAACTGCGAATGCAGAAAGTTAAAACATTGGTACGATCAACTTAAAAGCAGATGGAATGATCCGAGATGCTTGTGGAGTTACTTACTTATGTTTTACCGTGGTAACCGTCTCTGCAGCAACACTCTTTGCAATGTTCTTTGCCGCAACCTCCAACCCCGTCCACATTGTTGCAAATCCTGACAAAAGATTATAGATTATACATTTTTAAATATGGACATTTTTCTTACAAAAACCCATTGGTTTGCTTCAGAAGGCCTTTATTATCCCTCTGGAGCTGTGTGGAGTACTTTTTGGATGGATGGATGGATGGATGGATGGATGGATGGATGGATGGATGGATGGATGGATGGATGGATGGATGGATGGATGGATGGATGGATGGATGGATGGATGGATGGATGGATGGATGGATGGATGGATGGATGGATGGATGGATGGATGGATGGATGGATGGATGGATGGATGGATGGATGGATGGATGGATTTTTTTTGGCTTCAAAATCGCACCCCCCGGTCACTGCCATTATAAAGCTTGGAAGAGCCAGGATATTTTTAAATATATCTCTGATTCTGTTCATCTGAAAGAAGATAGTCATATACACCTAGGATGGCTTTAGGGTGAGTAAATAATGGGATAATCTTCATTTTTGGGTGAACTATCCCTTTAACTGTCTGATCAATAACACCTAAGAGACAATAATGTAATTGTAGTGTCTTTAAAGCTGCTTTGGAAGGAAAGAGTCTGACAGAACATAAATAAACAGCAAGTAAGTATACGTGACCAAAAACAGCAAAGAAGAGCATTATTTCTGGGTTGAACGATTCGCTTCACCTTGAACTCCACTTGCTGCAACCACCATGGCACCGTCAATATTAGAGCGTCCATCCCTGTCTTTCTTCAGAGACTCTGGGATTAGCTTCCCTCCGTGTTTCTTCACATGAGGTGCCAGCTCTCGGCCAACATGTCCAGCGACAGTGCACAGTCCATCCACTGAAACAGTACAGAACATGTTTTTGGCTCAAACCATCCACAGTAAATGAAGTGAACCTCATGTTTATTGACTTTTTTCAACTAAATGAGGAATTTACAAAGACAGTAATATCAAGTTGATAAAGACTTTCTTACCAAGAAACTGGCTGACTTTTACGGCTCCTCCTGTGGCCTGTTTGGCCACATGGAGGCTTTTGGTTACCGTCGGGCTGACTTGGGCTGGTTTGTCCTCTGGAGTGATGTGTTCTCGTAGTTTGGATGCACCTTTATGTATGGCTTTCCCTGTGTACTCCGCCCCCTTCACCAAACCCCAGCTCAGCCATGAAGCCCCTGTCCATATATTTCAAGAAGTAAACCGACTACGCTGCATGTTTAAATACTGTACATTATGAAGTGTTTCCTGTCTCTTTTATCTGACTTTTCTTTTTTTAAAGGACTTTTCTTTTCTTTTTTTTCTATAAGTAGTATTTGGTGGCAACAACTGTTGAGGTTCTTCTAGCACAACCCAAATAGTTGGACAATTAACCAACTATCCTAAATGCTTAAAACACTAGGTTTATTATTTCTAAATCCACAATAAAATGATAAACAAATGACAGTATCTAGGTTTTCTCAATGTATTGTCTAATATTGATCCTAAAAAAATCCACCTTTGGCAGGCCTAACTTCTGCTTACATGCATCTATTTGGCATCTGGTGAAAATATAAGTTATGACAAAGTTCTAATGTTTTATTTAAGACATTTGAAAATGCTGCTGAATACTGTAAAATAATGTAAAAACCGATTTGAATAAATGCTCTACTTTTAAAAAGTTTGGGGTCAGAATTGTTTTTAAATAAAATACTTTTATTCAGTAAGAACACAATAAATCAATCCAAAGTGAAAATAAAGATATTTATAATATTACAAAAGATTTCTATTTGAAATAAATGCTGCTCTTTTCAGCCTTCTACTCATCAACTAATATATATATATATATATATATATATATATATATATATATATATATATATATATATATATAGTACAGTCCAAAAGTTTGGAACCACTAAGATTTCTAATGTTTTTAAAAGAAGTTTCTTCTGCTCACCAAGGCTACATTTATTTAATTAAAAATACAGTAAAAACAGAAATATTGTGAAATATTATTACAATTTAAAATAACTGTTTTCTATTTGAATATATTTCACAAAGTAATTTATTCCTGTGATGCAAAGCTGAATTTTCAGCATCATTACTCCAGTCTTCAGTGTCACATGATCCTTCAGAAATCATTCTAATATGCTGATCTGCTGCTCAAGAAACATTTAATGTGTACAATTGTACAAAATATTTGTGTACAATATTTTTTTTCAGGATTATTTGATGAATAGAAAGTTCAAAAGAACAGTGTTTATCTGAAATCTAATCTTTTGTAACATTATAAATGTCTTTACTGCCACTTTTGATTGATTTAATGCATCCTTGCTGAATAAAAGTATTCATTTCTTTAATTTCTTTTCAAAAAAATAAAAATAAAAATTCTTACTGACCCCAAACTTTTGAACGGTAGTGTATAATGCTACAGAAGCTTTGTATTTCAGATAAATGCTGTTCTTTTGAACTTTCTATTCATCAAGGAATCCTGACAAAAAAAGTACACAACTGTTTTCAACATTGAAAATAATCATAAATGTTTATTGAGCAGCAGAATCAGCATATTAGAATGATTTCTGAAGGATCATGTGACACTGAAGACTGGAGTAACGATGCTGAAAATTCAGCTTTGCATCACAGGAATAAATTACTTTGTCAAATATATTTAAATAGTACACAGTTATTTTAAATTGTAATAATATTTCACAATATTACTGTTTTTTACTGTATTTTTAATTAAATAAATGTAGCCTTGGTGAGCAGACGAAACTTCTTTTAAAAACATTATATATATATATATATATATATATATATATATATATATATATATGATTTCTGAAGGATCATGTGACACTGAAGACTGGTGTAATGATGCTGAAAATACAGCTTTGCAATGTTTTTTTATAAAATACTTATATATTAAAAGAGAAACATTATAAATCCTAATAATATTTCACTGTATTTTAGATCAAAATAAAACACAGGATTGGTGAGCATAAGATATTTCTTTAATGACCCCAAACTTTTAATAGTGTATGTTGAATATGTTGAAAACCTTTCATTTCATTCATTATTTTAATTCAAGCCTTATTTAGGGTGATCAGACCCCCCCCCCCCCCCCCCCCCGGCTTACCAGTCAGGATCCCCTGAGCCACCTTCTCGCTCCATTCAGGAAGTACCTTGTCCTCCTCACCACCAGGGGGTGCTGCTTCAGCTGCAGGAGGCCCCATCGGCACCTTCTGACCCAGGTTAATAGTATCGGTTGCGCCATCTGATTCCTTGGAGACACAGGATAGCGGACAACAGTTAAAACAGATCATCATTAAGAGTGCAGAAGCAGGCTCAAGCAATCACTAAAAGCAAATGGTGACTTGTAGGATGAGTATATGGACATAAGCCAGTATTGTGAATGACACAAGGAGGGAATGCTTCCAGATTTTTCCCCGTTTGCCAAAAAAAATCCTTTGTTGTCTCTAAACACTTGCGCCAGTGAGTCAGCATGGTCTGCTACAACAACCTGTTATTTCCACAACAATGGGGGTGTTTGTCGTCGCCCCCTCCTTTACAGGGAACAGCGGCACTTGGTTCCAAACTCACCAGCAGCTGATTTCTAAAAGCATGTTTTTTTCTGAGTCACATAAGCCCAAGAAAAAGATTATGCAACTGAATTAAAAAAAAAAAAAAAAAAACGAAGAATAATGGTGCGGGTGAGCTACTGTTACACTTGGCTGTGCTTTGGTTGACGACTATCCTGTGGTAAGAAGGGAAACAACGGTGTTCTTGGTTTGCTAAGAGCATTACAGCTAATTAATTCTCCTTCTCCTGTATGTTCTCAATCCATGGAACCGCAGGGGAGTGTGCCAGCTCAAAAGCGAAAGCCAAGCCCGCTCACTATTTCATGAATAATGAACATCATACCCAAAGCCAAAGGTGTAAAAACGGTCTTGAATATCTGCACTACAGGCAGTGCAAGCAGCAAGAAAGCATAGAAGCATTGTAAGGACCACATGAACTGTCAAGTGCATTAAATGATAATAGATACAGCAGTTTCATTCAGCACATCAAACAAAATCTATCTATCTATCTATCTATCTATAAACAAACAAACATTTTTGTTTATTGGCAGAGAGTAGTGCTGTCATTAATGTGGAGTCTTCCTCTCATGTAAGGGTACATTTTAAACATATATGACAAAGGTATGTTGGTTGTAAAACTTTTTATTTAGTGCGCTTTTAAAGGGTTAGTTCACCCAAAAACGGAGTTCATCTTCAGAACACAAATTGGGATATTTTTGATGAAATCAGAGAGCTTTTTTAACCCCCTATAGACAGCAACAGCAACCACTTTCAAGGCCCAGAAAGGTAGTTAAGTCATCATTAAAATAGTCCATGTGACTACGGTGGTTCAACTTTAATGTTATGAAACAACAAGAATATTTTTGTGTGCAAAAAATAATACAAAAATAATGACATTATTCAACAATTTCTTCTCGTGATGCTGATGCAGGAGTTGGCCAATAAAGAGCCGGCATTCTGACGTAGAACCCGGAAGTGCTGCACTGTGTTTACAACGTCAACATCGACGAGGAAAAGAAGAAATTGTTGAATAAAGTCGTTATTTTTGTTTGTTTTCAATGATGCCTCTACTATCTTTCTGGGCTTTGAAATTGGTTATGATGTTGCTGTCAAAAAGATTTCATCAAAAATATCTTAATTTGTGTTCTGAAGATGAACAAAGGTCTTATCGGTTTGCAGAGACATGAGGGTGAGTAATAAATGACAAGAATTTTCATTTTGGGTGAACTAACCCTTTAAGTCAAGCACTCCAATGTGATACTCACCCTGCTGTGTTGCTATGTGTAATATAAATATACACAACCCAAATGCACTTGTCATTTAGTGGTACTGCAATGCTTTAGTACCTTAAATAAATCTTTTAAACTCTCAAATGCACCTGAAATCTGTAAAGATAGTAAAGGGTTAATAAGGCAGACAGGTGCATTGATATGTGCCCAATGCATACAAGTAACATGCACAAAAAACATTTAAAGGCCATTCCAAACACATGCACATAGTTCATGCATTTAAAATGTGTAAACATTTTGCAAATAAAATACATAAAAATTTTACCACAGTGTAAAATTCTTGATTTTAGTCTGTTGTGAAGAAAAAAAAGAAAAACTCAAAAAAATACCAAATAGGTTCAGCAACAAGTGAGGTACTGAAATTAATATTCAAAGCAGCACAGATTGTGTCAGTGACAAACACAAAGTTTGAGACGAAGGTTGAGCAACCACACCTGCTCTGAAGCCACAGCTGACCCCTGTGTTTCTGAGGTGGGACCTGAGGGGACACAGGGACAGCTCACCTGGACACGCAGGTCAGTCAATTGAGAGAGAACATTCTGGAAGAGTTCGCGTTCCTTCTGGGGAAGCTCGGAAGAAAGGACCACCCCAACATATGAGCCCGGGGTGGGAGCCATCATGTCAGGGAACATGTAGACCCCGGTGTTGCACAGCAGGACTGGAGGAGTCAGAGGCCATCAAGGGGTAAAGCCAGTCACAAACCTGAAATTAGAAATAACAATAAGTGTGATTTACTCAGTAGGACAGTTCTAACTTTTAACCTATCCCTACAATCAGAGGGCAGCTATTGGCTGATATAAATGTGTTTCCCGTCCATAAAGTTGGCCCTTACCCAAATATGCAGGCAATAAAAAGTTAATAAGCATGAGGATGTTGACTCAGGAACATATGTCCTACTTATTGGGAAATACTTATTACTCCACTTAAACATAGAGTCCCACCTCAAAAGTATGATTTATACCAGACAACTTTACAGATCAAATAATAAAAACTCTTACTGAATAATTCAAGTATGTGCTTAAAGAGTTTGTTCCACATTATTAAGTAGGTTTTCTAGTTACCCACAGGTAAGCAGACCTGGCAAACTATTTAACAAACCTGTCTGAGATCGATACCAGTTATCTAAAAAGATATGGAGAAATAAAACAAACACTTTCTCTGAAAAACTAAACTCTGAATATTGATTGTACTGAAATCCTACTGATATGTCACTTACATAATAATTTAGAACACAAATTTTGAACGCATACACCTATAATTATATATCTATGTAAATAAGGCCTTTAAAAATCATAATTTTAAGGTAATATTAAAATTAATTTGAAGGAATATAGAAATAATCAGAAATGTGCCAATATATATATATATATATATATATATATATATATATATATATATATATATATATATATATATATATATATATATATATATATATATATATATATATATATATATATATATATATATACACACACATATACACAGTACAGTCCAGAAGTTTGGAACCACAAGATTTTTATGTTTTTAAAAGAAGTTTCGTCTGCTCACCAAGGCTACATTTATTTAATTAAAAATACAGTAAAAAAAACAGTAATATTGTGAAATATTATTACAATTTAAAATAACTGTGTACTATTTAAATATATTTGACAAAGTAATTTATTCCTGTGTGCAAAGCTGAATTTTCAGCATCGTTACTCCAGTCTTCAGTGTCACATGATTTCAGAAATCTTCTAATATGCTGATTTGCTGCTCAATAAACATTTATGATTATTTTCAATGTTGAAAACAGTTGTGTACTTTTTTTTTTTCAGGATTCCTTGATAATAGAAAGTTCAAAAGAACAGCATTTATCTGAAATACAAAGCTTCTGTAGCATTATACACTACCGTTCAAAAGTTTGGGGTCAGTAAGAATTTTTATTTTTATTTTTTTGAAAAGAAATTAAAGAAATGAATACTTTTATTCAGCAAGGATGCATTAAATCAATCAAAAGTGGCAGTAAAGACATTTATAATGTTACAAAAGATTAGATTTCAGATAAACACTGTTCTTTTGAACTTTCTATTCATCAAATAATCCTGAAAAAAAATATTGTACACAAATATTTTGTACAATTGTACACATTAAATGTTTCTTGAGCAGCAGATCAGCATATTAGAATGATTTCTGAAGGATCATGTGACACTGAAGACTTGAGTAATGGTGCTGAAAATTCAGCTTTGCATCACAGGAATAAATTACTTTGTGAAATATATTCAAATAGAAAACAGTTATTTTGAATTGTAATTAAATTGTTTTTTACTGTATTTTTAATTAAATAAATGTAGCCTTGGTAAGCAGACGAAACTTCTTTTAAAAACATTAAAAATCTTAGTGGTTCCAAACTTTTGGACTGTACTATATAATATATATATATATATATATATATATATATATATATATATATATATATATATATATATATATATATATATATATATATATATATATATATTAGCACATTTGGTCTTCAAAATATATATATAGCACTTGGGTCTTCAAAAACTCGCCCCCCGTTCACAACCATTATAAAGCTTGGAGGACTAAGGGTATTTTTAAATAGATCTCAGATTGTGTTAATCTGAAAGATGATGGTCATATAGGATGGCTTGTGTGTGAGTAAATCATAGTATAATTTTCATTTTTGGGTGAACTATCTCTTTAAAGGCCTGTCTTGGTTTGTGAGACCTGTAGTGACCTGATGTTGCAGACTATACAAAAAAAAAAAAAAATAAATAAAAATCAAACATGATTAAAAAGCTTGGGATTCTAAAATGTTTCTCAACATTTGAATAAATCATAGAAGATGCAGCCTGCTGACAGTCTCTTTTCTGCAGATATGTAAAGGATTCACATCTAGTGAAAGGTTATACATGTAAATGGAAATTAACCCTTGTATTTCTAGGGAGGATCAAAATCTGAGGTTCAGGTCTGGATTTCCTCCAAGTTGAGACAGTAGACAGCTCTGTAGTTAGATTCATTCATCTCGTCCTCATGACTGCTAGCATTAAATTGGATTACAGTCAAAGCCTAAAGCGCAGCAACTGGAGGTTCTTTATTCAGCTTGATGACACGGCTAATCTATGGCCTCAATGTCCATGTGGAGAGATGATACAGTTTACTTTAGGACATAAGAGTCTTTGGGCCATGATAGGGTCCAAAAGTCATGCAAGGGTTACATATTATTACTCAATATTTTGATTTCCACACAATATGAAATTTCCATACAAATTACCTCACGTTGTGAATTGTGAGTTTACATTAGGCATATTATCAGTAGTTATCACAAACAACAGCAGGGTGGTGTTCAAGTGTAAATTATCATCTCATATTGTGATTATCATTTTATTATTGCCTTTTTACAACTGGCAGATAATAGCAATATTATCAAATGTTATCACAAAACAACAGAAGAGTGGCGTTTAAAGTGTAAAATGTATTGTGCTAAACCAGATTGTTTATATTGTCTCTCATGAAGATGAACCATTCAAGAAAATACCATCAGGTCATAAGGCTCATTCTGTAACACCGGTCCACCTGATAACTGGGGTTTTCCCATGATGAAGTCACTCAGTGAAAGCTTATTGGATATGAGCAGTGAGCATACACTCACATGACACCATTAAGAAACAACAGGATGAGGTCAACCTCATTGAAAACACCATCTCAAAAGTGAAGGGAGCCAGATAAAAGGTTGTGAAAGTAGGTTACAGTACACCATGACTTGAAACAAGCCTCCTTAGACCATTATGTCCAAATTCATGGAATTTAATACATTTGCAAGTCTCTATGGATGAAAAGAGCACACAACAAGCAACAGTTTTTGGTAGAATATTATGAAACTTGCCCAAAATGTGTCTGGGTCACATTTAACCCACAAAATGAAAAGACAAAAATAAGAAATTAGATTTTGAAAACATAACCTCAACATTTCTTTGTGAGATTCTCTCTCAGACGAATGAAGAGTAAATTAAAGACCCCCTGTGGTGAAAATCAAGTTTTTAATGTTGTTTATATGTCTATGAAGTGTTTTTAATATGCTTTAAGACAAACCATGTGCAACACATTATTAGCTGTTTGATAACGTAGTCAAGCAAAAGGCTAATCATATTAATTCATATTAATTAATGACAGAACCGTCGCAAGGGCTGTGCCAAGTGTGGGAGCGCATAGGGGCTCGCGCCAAAGTAAAGTGGCAGCTGACTTGAAGTAAAGCCAATAAAGTTCATGATTTTTGTCCTTCGAAATACTTTAATACTATAAAACATAGCTAAAACAATATTGCTCTGTGTGTGTGACCGTGATTCATGTTCATATGTCAGTCAGTGTGTCCTCACACGTCAAGTGCTGAGAGCGCTATTCACCATAGATATTAGCCTACCTGATAAGTTCAAGTGAAATACGCTGGAAATCCGTGCTCATTCAAGGATGTGCATTTATTTAATGTACGGAGAAGGCACGGGAGCCTGCAGGATTTCATCCGAATGTTTTTTTAAATCTGAAAACTCCAAAAAGCAACGAAATATATAACATCCAGTTTGGCGCATGTTACAAGGAAAACAGCTGTTGTTCTCTCAAACTGAATATATGAAGCAAAGCAAGATTTTTTTATTACCGTAAAGCATTTTGTCATCCACGTGAACACAAACATGAGGCGAGATTGCTTGTCGGGTCGGTAGCAGCACTAGACTCTCCGAGTGCTGTTTTCATGAGCGAGACGTGCCAGGCGGGGCTAATGCTCGCATATTCATTGATCCGTACAAGTATATTAACCATGAGGCTTAGAAAACTTGTAGAGTTACAAAAAAAGTTCTTAAGTTCTGCTTTAAGGCATGAAGAAATTTTTTTCACCTGAATTTTTTTTTTAAATATGTCATTTTGGTGATCAAAGATGAGTTTTATGGGATAAAATAATTGACTACAGGGGGACTTTAATAACAGAACTTGTGATTTCTTACCTGTAGGAAGGCAGGCGGCCTGTTTGGAACCCTCTCTGAGCACTCATTGGTGAACTTTACAATGCGTAGGTACCCTGGGTAAGAGGGTGCGCTCACTTGCCCATCAGGGGTAACGAAGAAGATCTGCACTCCTTGAGGAAGGAAAAAGAGTTCCTCCCCATCCTCCCCCAAACTCTGAAGAGACGGTGTAGAATTAGACGTATGGCTGTAGAACTCGTCGCCTACCAGAGAGAGCTCGCCGGAATCGGTGCCGTAGGAAATTGTCAGGTGCCCGTCAGCAGCCTGAGGGGTGTATGCAGGGGGCTGGTCGCTTATTATATTGGGCTGCATTGTTGGGGAGACCGGAACTGACCCACCTGAAGCCCCTGCAACCCCGACGTTGGAAGGGAGCATCTGTGATGGAGTCGGCCTCTCCGGCTTGACCTTTGGGACTTCAGGGTAGAGTCTCTGAGGGGCTGCACTGCTATCGGAGACTCCGTTGGGATCTGGGAGGGTCTCCAGCATGGCTAGACGGGTGGTGATGTTGTTGAGGGTCTCCTGCATCTTGTGCTGCATCTGCCTAGCCGTTTCCCAGGAGGGACCCACGCACTCTACGCCCTGCGAAGGCACACTAAGAGCCCTGAGGAGATGCTGCCGTCCTTGCCGGTACAGTTTTAGTGCCTCTGCGCCATGGCCCGCCTCGTCCTCGGTCAGGCCTTTATTGATGCACTCAAATGCCTTTCCGTAGCCATCTTTGATCACTTGCAGCCTGGCTTGATCAAATGCCTCTTGCTTTGCTTGCTCCATAACTGAAAGGATCAGAATGAAACTGAAAGTCAGGAATGTTGTCAACTCCATGTGTTTTAATAATAATAATAATAATAATAATGACTGTACCATGTAACCACTATAACACTTTTCTGAAGGAAAAACTTGTCAACACATGTTAAATTCAATTATTATGCGTATTCATAGAAATTAAGTCAAATAATCTTTTCCTGTCACATCTTTCCCAGCTTATTAGCCATGAACCAGCTTACACTGACCATGACCGTGTCATATGAGGATTTACAAAACACCTGCTTAACATTGCGAAGTGACATTCAAACTTAAAGAAGAGGCCCAACTGGTAGTTTGTCGAGTGAATCTTGAAACACGAGTAACTTAAGTATTAAAGCCACAGAATCCAACATAACAAGAGTGTTACTTGCTAACACCATTTCATTGAGCCCACATATAGCCCTCCACCTCTACCTCTGTTACATTCAAAGCATTTAACCAAACATTTCCACTTGGTAACTCACCAGGAGATGCGACAAATGAAGTGAAATATGGAGTTTAATGTGTGTTTCGCGTTATTCCGGGTTTGTTGACTGAACAGCTTCAGCTCTCTGACAGCTGAGCTGCTGTCGGACTTGTGCGTGTCTATTACGTGATCGAATAAAGAAGATGATCTAGCAGCGCGTCCACTACACATGTGCTTCCGCGTTCAGTCACTTGATGCGCTCTGAGGTTTCTGATTGGTTAGAGGAGTTTGCGCGACAGATGTAGGATAGTTTTATTAGTCGAGGCGAGCGTTTTTTTTTTTTTTTTTCACCAGTATTTAAGGTTAAAATGTATAACAAATTGTATTATGGAATTGGTGATGAATATGAGTAAACGTTAACAGGTATGCTAACCAATGATTAGACAAATCTTTTTTTTTTTTTGAAGACAGGCAGCTCTTTATAAATGACACTAATGTCAATTTTCTCAATCTGCCTTTAAATCAGCAGGTGACGTTTTAATTCTCATATTGTTGGCAGATGAAGTTATTGTAATGAGGTTTTAATTTGTACAGTGAGGAATTTCCTGCAGCCTTTGAAACGCCTATAAATTTTCATAGCATGTTTTTTTTCTCTCCATTATAATTAACTGGATCAATAACTAAAGGCTGGGTTCTTTGTATTTGTTTTCAAAATGTTTTCTCTCCCCATTTAATTAAGAGCAGTCACAAAAAAAGTATAATGTGCTTTGGCACTCAAATATTTATGTTTATATGAAGCAATTAATTCCAGACAGTTTTAGGTATGAAGATAATTCTTCACACACAACATTGCTATGTATTTATGATTGATTTCAGGCATCTAGTTGCCGGATAGAAAATGATATTGGCAGATCAGTTTTGTAGAAGACTTTAAATGTGACTTTTTATAAACTATTAAGGATGAAGTTAGGTACAGTATGCACAGAAATTAAAATTTTGACTCATGATAATTATTTTTATGTTATGGCCGATATCCAATAAATGACTGATATACAAATTCTATGCATTTTTTTTCTAAATAAACCAAAATCAATTATTTGAAATGTGGTGAATTTAGGCATCACAACATTATAATAGCCTATACATTGTAAAAATTAACATTCATTTTTAGATTTACTAACTAGGTATTTACATTTAATGGTGTTATTAGATTATTAATGATTTCAGAAATTAACTTTAAGTTAGCATTAGATGATTGTGGGTAATCCAAATCTAGCCCAGCAAACAGGGAAAGTCCTCAGAACTTTGGCTAAACATTCTGGCAAGGTTCTCTCAAAGTTACCTAACAAACATTCTTCCAGAAATGTTTATAGAACATTTGTTCAAGTTATCATGTCTTTGAATATGTTCTCAAAACATTAGCACAAATACATTATTTACACATCATTCATTGAATGTTTTTCAGAAACATTTTAGTTAGACGTTTGTCTAATGTTTTAGTTACTACAGTTACTACTTGTTTTCAGATGGTTCAGAGAACATTCACAAATGAATGTTCCCGTAATACTTGTAGACCAAGTATTTTTATCACATAACCAAGAAAAAAAAAAAAAAATATATATATATATATATATATATATATATATATATATATATATATATATATATATATATATATATATATAAATTAGTTAAAGTTGGGACACTGTACAATTTTACAAATCTCATAATCTTATATTTTATTCACAATAGAATATAGAGGTCAAATTTGAACAGTTCATTTTGAAATGTCATGCCAAATATTGGCTCATTTTGGATTTCATGAGAGGTACACATTCCAAAAAAGTTGGGACAGGTAGCAATAAGAGGCCGGAAAAGTTAAATGTACATATAAGGAACAGCTGGAGGACCCATTTGCAACTTATTAGGTCAATTGGCAACATGATTGGGTATAAAAAGAGCCTCTCAGAGTGGCAGTGTCTCTCAGAAGTCAAGATGGGCAGAGGATCACCAATTCCCCCAATGCTGCGGCCAAAAATAGTAGAGCAATATCAGAAAGGAGTTTCTCAGAGAAAAATTGCAAAGAGTTTGAAGTTATCATCATCTACAGTGCATAATATCATCCAAAGATTCAGAGAATCTGGAACAATCTCTGTGCGTAAGGGTCAAGGCCGGAAAACCATACTGGATGCCCGTGATCTTCGGGCCCTTAGACGGCACTGCATCACATGGGAATGCTACTGTAATGGAAATCACAACATGGGCTCAGCAATACTTCCAGAAAACATTGTCGGTGAACACAATCCACCACGCCATTCGCTGTTTCCGGCTAAAACTCTATAGGTCAAAAAAGAAGCCATATCTAAACATGATCCAGAAGTGCAGGCGTTTTCTCTGGGCCAAGGCTCATTTAAAATGGACTGTGGCAAAGTGGAAAACTGTTCTGTGGTCAGACGAATCAAAATTTGAAGTTCTTTTTGGAAAACTGGGATCCGGATGTCATCCGGACTAAAGAGGACAAGGACAACCCAAGTTATTATCAGCGCTCAGTTCAGAAGCCTGCATCTCTGATGGTATGGGGTTGCATGAGTGCGTGTGGCATGGGCAGCTTACACATCTGGAAAGGCACCATCAATGCTGAAAGGTATATCCAAGTTCTAGAACAACATATGCTCCCATCCAGACGTCGTCTCTTTCAGGGAAGACCTTGCATTTTCCAACATGACAATGCCAGACCACATACTGCATCAATTACAACATCATGGCTGCGTAGAAGAAGGATCCGGGTACTGAAATGGCCAGCCCGCAGTCCAGATCTTTCACCCATAGAAAACATTTGGTGCATCATAATGAGGAAGATGTGACAAAGAAGACCTAAGACAGTTGAGCATCTAGAAGCCTGTATTAGACAAGAATGGGACAACATTCCTATTCCTAAACTTGAGCAACTTGTCTCCTCAGTCCCCAGACGTTTGCAGACTGTTATAAAAGGAAGAGAGGATGCCACACAGTGGTAAACATGGCCTTGTCCCAACTTTTTTGAGATGTGTTGATGCCATGAAATTTAACTAATCAACTTATTTTTCCCTTAAAATGATACATTTTCTCAGTTTAAACATTTGATATGTCATCTATGTTGTATTCTGAATAAAATATTGAAATCTGAAACTTCCACATCATTGCATTCTGTTTTTATTCACAATTTGTACAGTGTCCCAACTTTTTTGGAATCGGGTTTGTATATATATACTAACTAACTAGAGGTTTTGAACATTCAAAGAACTTTTTTAAGTAACATTATAATAACTTAATGGGAACGTTAACAAAACATTCTTAGAACATATTTTTGTTAGCTTGGAGCATGCATATTTAAATATTCTGTAAAACTTTACAATAAGGTTTATTAGTTAACTGTTAACTACATTATGAACTAATAATGAACTGCACTTATACAGTATTTATTAATCTTTGTTAATGTTAATTTCAACTTTTACTAATACATTATTAAAATCTTGTTAACATTAGTTAATGCACTGTGAACTAACATGAACAAACAATGAACAACTGTATTTTCATTAATTAACATTAACGAAGATTAGTAAATGCAGTAACAAATGTATTGTTCATGGTTAAATCATGTTAGATAATACATTAACTAATGCTAAACTAATTAACCTTATTGTAAAGTGTTACCAAATATTCAATATCAACTGATTGGATAAAGAAAAAAAATCTCTAATATCATAATATATTTATAGCCACTGATCAACAGAGGGCGCTGTATCTACATGATAAACTACAGCTGTGACGATGGGTGTTTGAGGTCGTGCAATCCATGTTTAGTTTTGTGTTGGTACAGTACACTGGAAAACACCTGGAGCAGAAGGTATGTAAAGTTCAATGTGAGAAAAGCTCTGGCTGTGTTTTTGCAAAGATAAAGAGGAGGCAAAATATAGAAAGCTTGAGATTTTGAGACAGGCAGACAGATAGTTGGCGACTCTCATGAAGCTCTCAAGGTGCATACTACTACATCTGCTTCATGCATTACTTCACATTTGAAAGGCCTTGTGTTGAACATTAGTAACGGCATCCGCCAACCAGCTGAACAGCAAAATATACAATACTTCCCACAGACAAAGCAACTTACATGAGAACGAGCTGGAAAATCTTATTTGTTTGTACACGTGAGACACACACACACACACATACACACAAGTGCTAATTAATTACAGTACACATAGACGTGTGAAGAGTGAGATATGAAAACATGCATTAAAATAGACTCAAAGCGCATGACATTACTATAAGCATGACATCACAGCACTGTCAAACTAAACCAAAGCATATGGCTGCACTATATATCAGTTCATGTACAATATATTAAACAGGAATTCACATAAACCCCCCTGAGGAAAGAGAAAGTTATTGAACTATAAATCTTTGTATACTGTCACAACAGTGCCCTTAAAGTTCAGCACCATGAAGGATCCAAATTCAGGGACTGTAAACAAGCACGCTTTCAAAGATGTGCATTAAAGTCATGTTACATTTATAAAGCTATGTACTAATATGAAGTTTATAACGATCAACATCTGTGATCCTATACACCCACTGCCGCTTCACATTATGTTGCTTGGATGATATCACCATAGGTCACAGGAGTTGATGTTTTTTACCGAGCTCTCCATGCAGGACTCTGCAGGACCACATGTGTCATGTTTGACCCCTGAAGTCCTATTTATAAAACACTGCTTTAGGGTTTTATGGGATATTTACAGAGATTTACACACAGTGCATGTGATCTGGGCCAAATGCAGACCATATGGACCATGTTGATCATAAATTCTGCCACTGGTCTCACCAGCACTGCATTAACTAATAGTTGAAAAATTAGTTTTTAAACATAAGGAGGCAGGTGAAATGAAAGAAGAAAAATGTAAGAAATACAATAATACTATTTCAAGTTATAAAAGTTTAGAAATACATTAGGATTAGGGGAAGATGAGGCAAGACTTGGACACCACTAAATATTTTTAATGAAATGTATTTGTATCCATATGTCACAGTGTGGTCAGGCAAAATGGGGAGAAGGATCTAACTGCAGCACTTTAATTTAATGAAAACAAAGATAACTCAAAATGAAGAAGATCATAGAAGAAACACACGATAGCGAAACAACACAAGGCAAAGAATTGAACAAACTGAGAGCTGTAAATACACAGAGGCAGACAAGGGAACTAAATGAACAACAGGTGAACTTAATTATTAACGGGCAATTATATGTGTGTGTGTGTGTGTGTGTGTGTGTGTGTGTGTGTGTGTGTGTGTGTGTGTATCAGGGGCGTTTCCTCCGAGGAGGCAGTGGGTGGCAGTGCCTCCTCAAAAAATTAGGATTAGAAATTAATCCATATTACAAAAATAAAACAGCAAATATTACAAAATATTGTAAGGCCCGCCCAATCGGCCCAATGGCGGTTTTCCACAGGACAGGGAAGGTCTCTTGTGCATTCCATCTTTTCAGCATGGCAAAGTAGTTTAATTCCAAATAATCTTTTATCTGACTCCATGTTATTGACCTCGAATTTAGTTTAGAATGTCAATTGATTATTGGTCATTTGTATAATAATTTGGCTTTACATTTGAATATTCTATTTAACTCTTTACTCTTACTGTACTCGTTCATTCGGTTCTCAGTGTCGCACAGGGTCCTCGCACTGGCCATTCATTAATATGCGGGCCCACGATCACAAACTCGCCAGTCTTGGTCACTAGACAGAGGTAATTGACTATACTGTTTAGAAGGCCGCTTTCATGCTTGCTTTATCTAAAAGTATTTGTGTAGTCCCCATAGATCTGTATACACTTGAATTAAAGCAATATTAATTCTAGTCAGAGGTCATGACCACTACTATAGATATAAGCCGACCAATATTACTTTACTTAGCCATCCTGTCCGTAGACACTGGAGGAGCGGCCATCCTGTCCGTAGACACTAGCGGAGCAGCCATCCTGTTCGTAGACACTGGCGGAGCGGCCATCCTGTCCCTAGACACTGGGGAAGCGGCCATCCTGTCCGTAGACACCGGCTGCCTTGAGTGCGTAGTGACCGGCGGCCTTGAGTGCAAAGCGGCCGGTAGAGGCTTCAGAATTCCAGCTGCTCGTGCTGACGTCAGCGGTGGATCGTCCACCCTGGACAACAATCCTCTCCGCTCTCGGACGGACCCAGAGACGTGACATGACTCTGGGCAATCAGCGGAGATGTGACATGGCTCTGGGCAATCAGCGGAGATTTGACGTGGCTCTGGGCGATCAGCGGAGACGTGACGTGGCTCAGGAAGATCACCTGTGGCTTGACTTGGCTCAGGAAGATCACATGTGACTTGACTGGGCTCAGGAAGATCAACGGTGACTTGACTGGGCTCAGGAAGATCAACGGTGACTTGACTGGGCTCAGGAAGATCAACGGTGGCTTGACTTGGCTCAGGAAGATCAACGGTGGCTTGACTGGGCTCAGGAAGATCAACGGTGGCTTGACTTGGCTCAGGAAGATCACATTTGGCTTGACTTGGCTCGTGAAGATCAACTGTGACTTGACTTGACTCATGAAGATCAACTGTGACTTGACTTGGCTCATGAAGATCAACAGTGACTTGACTGGGCTCAGGAAGATCACATTTGGCTTGACTTTGCTCACGAAGATCAAATGTGACTTCATTTGGCTCATGAAGATCAACTGTGAGTTGACTGGGCTCAGGAAGATCAGATTTGGCTTGACTTTGCTCATGAAGATCAACTGTGACTTGACTGGGCTCAGGAAGATCAACAGTGACTTGACTGGGCTCAGGAAGATCACATTTGGCTTGACTTTGGCTCAGGAAGATCAACGGTGACTTGACTGGGCTCAGGAAGATCAACGGTGGCTTGACTTGGCTCAGGAAGATCACATTTGGCTTGACTTGGCTCGTGAAGATCAACTGTGACTTGACTTGACTCATGAAGGTCAACTGTGACTTGACTTGGCTCATGAAGATCAACAGTGACTTGACTGGGCTCAGGAAGATCACATTTGGCTTGACTTTGCTCACGAAGATCAAATGTGACTTCATTTGGCTCATGAAGATCAACTGTGAGTTGACTGGGCTCAGGAAGATCAGATTTGGCTTGACTTTGCTCATGAAGATCAACTGTGACTTGACTGGGCTCAGGAAGATCAACAGTGACTTGACTGGGCTCAGGAAGATCACATTTGGCTTGACTTTGCTCACGAAGATCAAATGTGACTTCATTTGGCTCATGAAGATCAACTGTGAGTTGACTGGGCTCATGAAGATCAGCTGTGACTTGACTTGGCTCAGGGAGATCAAATGTGGTTGCCATTTTGTGAGTGCTTTCTAATGCGGCAGCCATTACATGAAGAGACGAGGTGTTGCGTTCTTCCGCGACACCCACAGTAAAGATAGAGCCACTCAGTTGCAATGCCAGATCTATATATTGTTCTAATGTCCAATTTGGATCATGCAATGGCATGGTGGAACTGAGCAGATCAGACAGTCCCCCTCGAAAGAATATCATGAGACATACCATATCAAAACATGTTAAGTGTGCCAGTCCAATAAAGTCCTTGACGTAATTCTCTATTGATCTGTCTCCCTGACGGAGATACATTAACTGTGCCGATGGACAGAAACGCTCAGAAAAGCTGCTGGATCCTGGTTGGGCGAGGTCTTCTGTAATGAGGCGGGACATGAGGTGAGATCCATATGCAAGCTTTATTAGACTGAGTTCGTCGTCAAACAGGCAATGGTGGAACAACAGCAAACAGATATGGCAGAGAGTAGGCAGAATCGTAGTCGAGGTACAAGCAATAGGTCAGGGCTGGCAGATAACAATCGTAAGTCCAATAAACAATACACAGTCCAAAGGCAGGCAGCAGGGAATCGTAGATGGGGAACAGACAGGGTAAATAACAGGCAGACAATAACAATAAGGCCTGTTTCACACTGCAAGCGTAAGCAGCGTGTATTTTTTTCGCCGCCCATGTTAACCAACGGATGCATTCATACAGGCAGCAGGAGCAGCGCGTAAGCATAAAGCAAGGAGTGTCGCGTAAGCAGCAGTGAAGCGTTTCGGCGCTGAGTCTATTTTTGCTGCGCTGCTGACGCTCAATTAAAGTGAAAGCACACTTTTGATGGACAAAATAAATATAATTTCACACACAAAGTGTTCAAAATGCACAGAATACGCATGTCTAATGTGTTTTAACAAGAATATATAGGCTGCAGCATACCCAAATCAAACCCGAGTTTACTGTCTTGTAAATATGTGCACAGGGCAGATGATGTAAAACACAAAGCTTACCTCATTCATGTACAGCAATGGATGACACAAGGCTTTTATTTATTTATTTTTATTTATTTATTACATTTATATGAGAATGTTGAACACCTCCCCATGGTAACAAACTTTCAAGACTCTCAAGTTTATAAATGACCAACTTATAAAAACAAATTTATAGCTGTCTTTGTAAAGAGATGCTCACTTTATATGTAGTTTGGAGGCGCTGCTGTGACGCTGTACAAAAGTTTGCCGTGTGAATACTCAAGCGTCTCTGCAGCTGCAGTGACGGTGTAGTTACGCTCACGCGCTGCTCACGCTTGCAGTGTGAAACAGGCGTAAGAAGCGTTCAGAAATGTAACCAGAGTATACAAGACCTCGCAATGTGTGTGAGGATGTGACTAGCTTAAATAGTCCAGATAATGTGCTGCAGCTGAGTGTGGTGATTACTGATTGATGAAGTGAGTGCAGGTGATGACCAGGGAGGATTATGGGAAATGAAGTCCGGGAATGACTGGAACTGTGACAGAAATAAGTTGACTATTAAAAAGAACAGCTAAAAATCAATATACAAATAATATTGATTTTTAATATATATATTCAGACATTTTTTATATTTTTGATATATTTTTACTAGTAGGTGCAGGACACTATAGTTCATTTATGTAAGTGAGGATAGCAAAATAAAGTAAACTGTAACATATTATACCCAAAAATTCTTCATACAGTGGACTACCAGTAAAATTGATAAAAAAATTTGGAATCAGAAATTATTCAGACACTTTGACCTGACCATGTTTTGCTTAAGTGTTATGTGACATAATTAAGATTATTTTTTCTGACACAGTTTAACTCTGATATCTTGTCATATTTTATTACCATTTTTTAAACTATAGTGAATAAACTGTATTAATGAATGAAATGTTCAAGGTGTCTGAATAAATTTTGGTTTGACTGTATACATATAATTGGGATGTTGTATTGCCTAAAGCCACTTTATGAATGTTGTGTAAGTGAGAAGTGTCTAATTTCTTCTAAAGATGTCTCTGAGGGAGTGATTAATTGCCGTGCTGGATATGTTGTCTCTTTTCTTCATCCAAGAAACTGACAAGACACTGACATTCAGCAGAGAGGTAAAACAAGGCCACTATGTCTTCAGAAATATATGTTTCGTTATTAAAAATATGGCAAGTAGAAATTTAGGGTAAACTTGTAAAAGCATATATCAGCAACTGAAAAATGTTTGAGCTTGGATCTAAATTCCACAGATCTATTTTATTTCAAGATGAAGAAAAATAGATTCTGAGGAACTAAAAAGATTTGTCCAAGGATTTAAGCTTCTTGGAGTTGATGCCAAAACTAACTAGTTGATGAATTACAGTTTTTCTCGATTGCTTAAACACATTTCTTGAAACTATGCCTCATATTCTCAAAACACAAGTAAACACAAATCCATAACGTCTCACCCAATTCCCCAAACATCCTATTTTCAGGTCAAAATGAAGCTCTACACTCAAAACCATTCACTCTTGCTGAAAAAACAAACTTTGCCCTCAGACATCACACACGAGCCCTCAAAAACACACACACTACAACACAGTCTAACACACTGGTGAGATAAATTCAAAACAATACTAGAAAAACCAAAAAACAGTAATAAGTTGTGTTGCTTGTGGTTCTCCCCCCCACTGAAATTTTCACATGATGAACACATGTGTATACATTTGCACATTTTTCATTTGTTAATGTACTGTACAGTACAATACACCAAACAACAATAAAAAATATTCTGCCCCAGCATCACATCTTTGGTCTGGGACAGGCCAGAGAATCTCGTCAACATCACAGGCTCTACTGGCCCTATCCAGGCAGCGGGGGGAAAATCCTCTTGCATGCCTGATCCACCCCTGGCACGCATCAACTGAAATGTCTAGTCAGGCTTCTTCCATTCCATTGACTCTGTGTCTTACAAAAATAAAAGTACTGATTACTGTAACTGTAACATCCTGTATACAAAATGGAAGCAGACAGAAACTCTATCTGTATCTAAGGCAATTTGCATGATGCATGTGTTGTAACAGAGAACAGCACTCAAAAGTTACAGTAGAGTACACTGAGGTACACCTCCTGTTTTCCTCCCTGAAGGTTCCTATGATCAAGGCGACGGTGAAAGAACTTAGTTTTTTTCAACTGCATACACACATTTTCAAAACTTTGTCTCTTTTTTTCCAAACTTCACACACAAATCCAAGAATTGCACACACAAAATGCAAAATGCCTCACATCTCTTGCAAAACGAAACACTGCATTCAAAATACTGTATCACAAACACATCTCAAAAGCAAACATTTGTCTTACTTTGCAAACACATTTGCCATAATATTCTATTTTTGGAAATATCATATACACACAGTTATTCAAAGCCTAAAGCTCTTCTTTCATAAGCTGCTATGTACATTTCTGTGCAAGACTGAAAGTAATTGGCAGAGAGATGTTGAAAAATTCATGGTAAGCATGAAAGAAAGATTTAAACTTTTTTTTTTTTTTTTTTTTTTACTGCAAGCATTTGTGGTTGTGAATACAGTATTGCACAGTACAAAAAATAAATAAATACATAATAAATACAGGCTAAAGAATGCAGTCTCTAGCGTCTGTCGCTAGTGTAGTTGGATCCAAAAAAACTAACAACCAAAAAAACTAGCATAATTTTGAAAAAGGTGAATATTCCAAAGTAATGGTGCGTATGTGTGTCCTGGTAGGGGACCAAAAGTCCCCACAGGTAAAGTAATACCAGTGCATTTTGACTTTGTGGGGACACTTTTAAAGTCCCCATGAGGAAGCAAGCTTATACATAAATCGTACAGAATTATGTTTTCTGAACATCTAAAATAGCAGAATGTTTTCTGTGATGGGTAGGTCTAGTGGTAAGCTTAGTGTAGGGGGATAAAATATACAGTTTGTACAGTATAAAAACCATTATGCCAATGGAATGTCCCTATAAAACATGGAAACCCAACATGTGTTTGTTGTGTATATGTTTGTTGGTGGGCGAGATGGTTGGGTGTATCTAGGCTCCTTCTGTCCTCCTGGCTGGGTCCAGCCACAATACCTCATCCACATCACATACTATATTTTCTCTTGCATATCCAACCTTGGATGGAAGCAGGGTCAGTGTCTCCACATGCCTCCTCCATTGCCTGGGGAAATGTTATGTTGACATAGTGACAACGATCATGCACTTTCCAGCACCATGTGGAGAAAAAAAAAAATCCTCAATAGTGTTTAGAAGTTATGAATATGGAAGCAAGTAGACAAGAGAAAAATTGTTCAAAACCTATAACTTGACCTTTAGCCTATTTATAGTCCTATTCTAAAGCCATGATTGGAAAAAGGAAATCAAGATACTTCCTGTCAGATTTTTGTGTGTTACATAGAGAATTGTGTGTTGTGTTTTGCAAAAAGTGTTTTACGAAATTGAAAAATGAGTCAAAGGCCAAGAATTAGTGTGTGGCTTTGCAGATTTGGTGTGTGGTTCTGCTGTTTGAGTGTCAGGCTTCAGAAATTGTGTGATAAGTAAGGATTTTGTGTGTAAGCAGTTGAAAAAACTGTAAGTTTGGCTGAACTCATTGCCCAGCCTCCCTCATAGTCATACCATGGACAAGGACATGGTCAACTAGTGGCACGAATTTCATCTAAGACTTCTTGTCTCCTTGCACCTCATCCTCATCCTCCTCCTCTTCCTCCTCCTTCGTCTCTTCCTTCCACTCCTTACTGCTCTTGCTCATCCTCTTCCTCCTCCTCATCCTCTCTGGTGTCCTCGACCTTTTCAATCACGTTCCAAAACTGAATGAACTGGCTCGGGCTCTTTTATCTCTCTATTGAAGGTTCTGATTGGTGTGTGATAAATTTGGACTCTTAGTGTTTCCATGTGGGTAACTGTGTGCTAACTGAGCTCAAGCTGTGCTGACTTGAGTGAACAATATCGAATGCTAGTGCTTGCTAAATGACAACATGGTGTAGGCAATGAGAAATGAAGGGATTTGTGTGTAGAGTTTTGCAGTGTCAGTTCAACAAATCTGTTTATAGTTTAGGGAAATGGGTGTGCTTTTTGATAAATTATGTTATTATGAAATTTTAGTTCAAAAGCCTGGTTATAGTGTTTAAGCAATCAAGAAAAAATGTAATTATACTGAATTAAACTGTCTGCGGATGTCTCATTGTCATTAGGGGGCACTGTTGGAAAGCGGCCACGCTGTTTATCATACACAAACATATTATTTGTATTTCTTCAAAAATTATTTTATGCAACTGAATGCATAAAATATAACATGTCTTAATTGTTAATATCATGCACAAATAATAATTTATGTTTATCCTGTTATGTATGAACTCGGGTATGTATAGCCTGCAACTGATGTGATGTGGCTCAAGATCAAAAAACCCTATGATCTATCACCCTAAGTAATAATGAGTGTCCTGTTTGTGCTCATAGCAGTATGTTTTTTAGGAAAAGAGAGGAACTGGATGTTCTTTTTTTTTTTTTTTTTTTTTTTTTTTTAGTCTAATCAGGCACATCTCAGAAATGTATTTCAAGGTGGAAAATATTTAATAAAAGTGAGTGACTTAATATATCACACTTTTACAGTTTTTTACGATTGCTTAAGCACAATTTTAAAAACAAGGCTCATTTTGTCAAAACACTACACACAATTCACAGATCCACACACAAGTAGCAGAACACCTCAGTTCTTTTGCAAAATGAAACACTTCATTCAAAACTTTACATTCAATTTAACAAAACCCAACTTTGACACCGAATGGAACACACATGGTTCATACATTCTGACTCATTTACACACTGCTGTGCTCAATCTTAAACACTTGTAACTTTTATACTTTTCTAATGATATAGTCTGGGTTAGATTTTTTTTCAGAGATATTGTTAGAGTAATGCACATGAATAAAAAACAAACAAACAAAAAAACACAAGACCAGTACTGCATATTGATGAAAATATTTATTTCTCATCACATTGTAAAACCATTCAATACATCCATGCCTTTCCAAAGGTTATATTTTGCACTGAAAATCAGAACATATTCTAAATACAATATATTACACAAACAAAATCATTTTTGGAGACAAAACAAAAGCATGATTTTAAATGAAAAAACTACTCTGTGTTCGGGCCGATTTCCCCGGACAGCACGCCAAATACGTTTACCAATTTATTTACCTGACTTATTTGTAAGTGTGAACTTGTGAATCTGCAGTTGTTACTCCTGTCTCCTGACAAAAACATTGCATACGGCGCCTGTAGAGTGTGGAAGGTTACTGGAGCGCGCAGCCACGCTCGTCTCTCACAAGGAACGTCACGGCAGTGATTGACAAGCCAGAGGACCAATCGTTTACGCGATGATCACGTAAACGATTGGCTGATGTTTTTAAGGCCCTACCTCGTGCACAGATGATGTATATTAATATTATTCCTTTCAGTGCACCTAATAAATGGGCTTTTATCAGTTAGTAAAGACAGTTTCAAGTAATATTGCAAAAATGTATAAAACAAAACAACCTCTTTAGCACCTTTAAGGAAGGGACAGTATGGTGGGAGGTATTGGAGTGAAAATTGTGGATGCTAATGAAACCAGTTTTGGATCAGAGCAGATAGGTGGAAATTTACATTGTGTACATACAGAGAAGTGTGTTTAGTGTTGTGCAAAACAATGTGTGTAGTTTTTTTGCAAAAAGTGTGAGGCTGAGAATGTGCTTATAGTTGTGCAATTCTGGGTTGAGGTTTTGCTCCTTGAGTGTAAGGTTTCAGTAACTCTGTGTTATTTTTAATTTTAGTGTGTAAGCAATCGTAAAAAACTGTAAACAGAATATAGAAAAATGTCTATAACACTTTCTAACACCTTCTATGCTTGCATCACATTCTTGGAGCATGCAGTGGCAAGGTTTTCTGCCCTACAAGATTAGTAGCAGTAATATGTTGAGATAATGATGTTTAATTGGATGGTGCAGTCTGAAACAGCCATCCAAACCTGTCTATCACTCTACCATAATAACTTTAATTAGCAAATTATGTGAAATGTGCTCTTTATAGAGTTTGGCCTAAAATTTCATCTTTAAGAGGAGATTGCAGATGTATATTATGTTACTCAACACAAATGCACCCTAGAGCTATACAAATAACATGCTGGGACATTGAAGCTGACCTGTTTTGTGCTGTTTCTCTCATTATCCTCTTATTAAAGACACATGTACTGTATAGCTGTGTTATGGCTCCATGCATGTTTTGACTGGTAATCTGAGAGGGTGTGTACATTGAGATACTTTTCATTTTGAATTCATTTAATTTATTTAACTGGTATGTTTTGATTATCATTGAGTTTGACAGGTACAAAAAAAGCTAACTAAATAAAAAATCTTAGTAGTTTTGAAATTTTATTAGTTCACAAAAACAAAAACAAAAAAGATGCAAAAAACAAAACAAAAAAAGAAATGGTTCAGGAAATGAGTGGCCCACATTTGTGGGCCATACACTGTGTGCAGAATTATTAGGCAAGCTAACTTTCTGATCATATTTTTTTTTCCAAACACATTTTACCAATTTCAATCCACATCAATCTTAATAACTACTATTAATAATGTTTTTAATCATTTATAAGTGATATATAATTGTTCATGAAGGCTGGAAATGAAAAATGCCTTATATTCAGGTGTGCAGAATTATTAGGCAGGTTTGCTTTTACAGGCAAAATGAGCCAAAAAAGAGATTTAACTTAGACTGAAAAGTCAAAAATGATTAAATACTCACGAGAAGGACGCAATACTAATGCAATACTAGAAATTGCAAAGTTAAAGCATGACCAATGGACAGCAAAATGCTCATTGGGTCAGCGGGGTCATACAAAAACAGGTGGAAAAGAAAAGACACATGTTAACTGCAAAAGAGTTAAGAATTAAGGTGAAGAGTTAAGTGTGAAACCATCAGGAACCTTTTAGTCTCCAGCGCCACCATTTTCCAGAACTGCAACCTACCTGGAGTCTCCAGAAGTGCAAGGTGTCTCAGAGACTTAGTTAGGTTAGCTAAAGAATCCTAAAAAATGACCCGCTCTTAATAAGAATCACAAGCTGAAGTGTTATAAAATACATGAAGACTGGGTTTTTATAGGCCTTATAGACAGACATATTGAGAGTGACTCCTGAAGGACCAGCACCACATCCTCTTTTACCACTGTTTGAAGAATTTATCTTCCAGAATCTGGCAGTAAGTTTTGGAAGATCATTTTTAGTCCATCTCTGCAAGACGGACATTTCAGGATAAGAGAGGGACTAAAAGTAAACTCCCACACCTTACTGCCAGATTTTGGAAGATAAATTCTTCAAACAGTGGTACAAGAGGATGTGGTGCTGGTCCTTCAGGAGTCACTCTCAAGCTGTCTGTCTATAAAGCCTATAAAAACCCAGTCTTCATGTATTTCACAACATTTCAGCTTGTGATTATTATTAAGAGCGGGTCATTTTTTAGGATTCTTTAGCTAACCTAAGTCTCTGAGATCCTGACACCTTGCACTTCTGGAGACTCCAGGTAGGTTGCAGTTCTGGAAAATGGTGGCGCTGGAGACTAAAGGGTTCCTGATGGTTTCACACTTAATTCTTCACCTTAATTCTTCAATCTTTTGCAGTTAACATGTGTCTTTTCTTTTCCACCTGATTTTGTATGACCCCGCTGACCCCATGAGCATTTTGCTTTCCCTTGGTCATGCTTTCACTTTGCAAATTCTAGTATTGCATTAGTATTGCGTCCTTCTCGTGAGTATTTAATAATTTTTGACTTTTCAGTCTGAGTTAAATCTCTTTTTTTGGCTCATTTTGCCTGTAAAAGCAAACCTGCCTAATAATTCTGCACACCTGAATATAAGGCATTTTTCATTTCCAGCCTTCATGAACAATTATATATTACTTATAAATGATTAAAAACAATATTAATAGTAGTTATTAAGATTGATGTGGATTGGAATTGGTAAAATGTGCTTGGAAAAAAAATATGATCAGAAAATCAGCTTGCCTAATAATTCTGCACACAGTGTAATGTCATATTGTGTGATAATCACATGGCCACAACTTCAACAACAACAACAACTTAATTATAGAAAAAACTTTAATAAAAATAAGCCCATATTGCTAAATGTTCCTTTATGTTCCTCACAAGTCAAAATATGTCTTAATGTAACCCCTCCTATTTGAACCGCCCACTCTAAGTGGGACTTGAACCCGGGTAAACCGGCATGGGAGTCGGGCGCTCTAACAAGGAGGCTGAAGAACGCAGTCTCTAGCATCTGTCGCTAGAGCGCCTCTTAAGATCAGGGCAATGAGGTTTACACGCACAGCTCTTACCGGCCTATGTCCGTTACACTCACCCCCCTCCGGGTCACGGCACCAATGTAACCCCTCCTGTTCGAACCAGCTGCTCTAAGTGGGACTTGAACCCGGGTCCACCGGTACGGGAGTCGAGCGCTCTAACAAGGAGGCTAAAGTCTCTAGCATCTGTCGCTAGAGCACCTCTTGAGTTCAGGGGAGTGAGGATTACACATGCAGCTCCTACTGGCCTATATCCATTATACTCACACCCCTAAAACCTCACTCCCATCTGGGTCACGGCACCAATGTAACCCCTCCTGTTCGAACCGCCCGCTCTAAGCGGAACTTGAACCCGGGTCTGTTGGCACGGGAGTCAGCGCTCTAACAAGGAGGCTAAAGTACGCAGTCTCTAGCGTCTGTCACTAGAGCACCTCTTGAGATCTGGGGAGTGAGGTTTACACGCACAGCTCTTACCAGCCTATGTCCGTTATACTCAGCCCCCTCCGGGTCACGGCACCAATGTAACCCCTCCTGTTCGAACCAGCTGCTCTAAGTGGGACTTGAACCCGGGTCCACCGGTACGGGAGTCGAGCGCTCTAACAAGGAGGCTAAAGTCTCTAGCATCTGTCGCTAGAGCACCTCTTGAGTTCAGGGGAGTGAGGATTACACATGCAGCTCTTACTGGCCTATATCCATTACACTCACACCCCTAAATCCTCACTCCCATCTGGGTCACGGCACCAATTTAACCCCTCCTGTTCGAACCGCCCGCTCTAAGTGGAACTCGAACCCGGGTAAACCGGCATGGGAGTCGTGGCGCTCTAACAAGGAGGCTGAAGAACGCAGTCTCTAGCGTCTGTCGCTAGAGCCCTCTTAAGATCAGGGCAATGAGGTTTACGAACTCTTACCGCCTATGTCGCTCAGCCCCCTCCGGGTCAACACCAATGTAACCCCTCCTGTTCAAACCAGCTACTCTAAGTGGGACTCGAACCCGGGTCCACCGGTACGGGAGTCGAGCGCTCTAACAAGGAGGCAAAGTCTCTAGCATCTGGAGAGCACCTCTTGGTTCAGGGGAGTGAGGATTACACATGCAGCTCTACTGGCCTATATCAACACTCACACCCCTAAAACCTCACTCCCATCTGGGTCAGGCACCAATGAACCTCCTGTTCGAACCGCCCGCTCTAAGCAACTTGAACCCGGGTCTGTTGGCACGGGAGTAGCGTCTAACAAGGAGGCTAAAGTACGCAGTCTCTAGCGTCTGTCGCTAGCACCTCTTGAGATCTGGGGAGTGAGGTTTACACGCACAGCTCTTAAGCCTATCCGTTATACTCAGCCCCCTCCGGCACGGCACCAATGAACCCCTCCTGTTCGAACCAGCTTTAAGTGGGACTTGACCCGGGTCCACCGGTACAGCGAGCGCTCTAACAAGGAGGCTACCAGCCTGTCGCTAGAGCACCTGTCAGGGGAGTGAGGATTACACATGCAGCTTACTGGCCTATATCCATTACACTCACACCCCTAAAACCTCACTCCCATCTGGGTCCGGCCCAATTTAACCCCTCCTGTTCGAACCGCCCGCTCTAAGTGGAACTCGAACCCGGGTAAACCGGCATGGGAGTCGGGCGCTCTAACAAGGAGGCTGAAGAATGCAGTCTCTAGCGTCTGTCGCTAGAGCGCCTCTTAAGATCAGGGCAATGAGGTTTACACACACAGCTCTTACCAGCCTATGTCCGTTATACTCAGCCCCCTCCGGGTCACGACACCAATGTAACCCCTCCTGTTCAAACCAGCTACTCTAAGTGGGACTTGAACCCGGGTCTGTTGGTACGGGAGTCGGCGCTCTAACAAGGAGGCTAAAGTACGCAGTCTCTAGCCTCTGTGGCTAGAGCGCCTCTTGAGATCTGGGGAGTGAGGTTTACAGGATAATTACACTCAGCCCCCTCACAGCATCAATGCAACCCCTCCTGTTCGAACCACCCTCTAAAGGCCCGGGTACACTTTCCGTGCCTGGACATCAGTCTAACAAGGAGGCTGTCTAACCCTAGAGCACCTCTTGAGTTCAGGGGAGTGAGGATTCACATGAACCACCCTCTAAAACACTCCCATCTGGCCGGCACCAATGTAACCCCTCCTGGACCGCCCGCTACACTTGACCCGGGTCTGTTGGTACGGAGTGCCTGGACAGTCGTCTCTAGTCGCGCGCCTGAGATCATCACAGCTTTCAGCCTACGTCTGTTACACTCACCCCCCTAAACCTCACTCCCACCCGGGTCACAGCATCAATGCAACCCCTCCTGTTCGAACCACCCTCTAAAGGCCCGGGTACACTTTCCGTGCCTGGACAGTCGTGTCCGTGCATCTTTCAAAGTATACTTGACCACGGATGCGCGCGGATCACAGAGTTCGGCACATGCGCAGTGCAATTTTTTTCTATACTCTTATCAGACATTGTGTTATCAATGGGACATTCGCTGGGCAGGATCAGAGAAGAAAATTAGTGCATCCACCATTGCAACATAGTTCAGAAGATACACCAAGAGAACAGGAATCAAAAATGATGGAGAAGGTTATGCTTCTAAGTTTTCTCATCTAGTTTTTGAATCCCTCTTTCCACACTCTTCTTCAATGACTGCACATTGTGCTCACTACTGTGCGTATTGGGCTGCACTCGGACGCGGTTTACAGGTTTGCTGAAGTATATTTTGGGCTTAAGTGGGACTTGAACCTGGGTCCGCTGGCATGGGCGCTCTAACAAGGAGGCTAAAGAATGTAGTCTCTAACGTCTGTCGCTGGAGCGCCTCTTGAGATCAGGGGAGTGAGGTTTACACGCACAGCTCTTACCAGCCTACGTCTGTTACAGTATAGAAGACAACAGCTCCGATATAATGATAATATCATAATCCTTGTAGTAGTAGTAGTAGTAGTAGTAGTAGTAATTATTATTGTTTATAATTTTAATAAAAACTAGCCCCATATTGCTCTATGTTCCTGCATGTTTCTCACAAGTCAAAATATGTTATCTTAGACCACAGCTCCAATATAATAACAATAAAATTTATTATTATTATTGATAGTAGTAGTAAAAGTAGTAGTAGAGCAGACCCATTTTTGAGACCGCGCGGACAAACTAACTAGTTTGCCTGCAACAGCGCATGTGTGAGTGACTTGAGCGCTTGAAAACAGCAGTCCACTATTCTGTCTTCTATTCCTTCTTGGACTGTTAAAATAGCCTATATTAATGATCTGTTGTGAGACAAGTTTTGGTCTGGATTGCAGTCTGTAGCACATGGGATCTGGCTTCCACAGATCTGTCCCTTTCAATTTACATAAAACTTCTCTAGAGGCAACGGATGTCTGTTCTGTGTGCATTAAGATTCCAGAGAAAGCCTTTGAAATTTGTCTGCTGTAAGGCCATTACATGAATTGTGCTGGATTATGACTTCAGTGGTAAACACAGAGGCAAAAGATCATAGTATATAAGTTGAGTTTGGTTGAAGCTAAACCTTTTAGTTAATTAAGAGTGACTCCATTAACCACAGAGATTGTTACCATCATACTGCACATCAGGCTACCAGATGCTACCCAATCCTCGACCAAAGCCCTGACTAATTCTGCCCAGACATACCTCACACACACACACACACACACACACACAACTCACTACATCATGGTTATTTAACGGATACTGACTCACTGTTTTGCCAGCTAACCAAACACATTTTGGAAAGATTTTTTGTCTTCCATTGATTTGTTGTTTTAACGAAAAGACAGAAAGTCAAATCGTGTGCTGAATAATTTGATCGGCTCTATGTACTGTACAAATATGGAAGTTTTAATGCAGCGCCAGTGACTCACGGGCTCACTTGACATTGTTCAAATATTCATTCAGAAGGTCAAATGTTCAATCTTAGCTGTTGGGAATATATAAAGGTGGTTTCTTTGTATTATCTTCATCACAAACTTAAAACAAAAGGGTAAGTGCTGCTGATGGTCTGTCCATCATCTGTCCGACTGCATAATCAACTGAGCTTAAAGTTTAGAGCTTACAGGAAAAATTAAAAATCTGTTATCATTTACTCATGTCATTCCAGACCTTTATTACTTTCTTCTGTGGAACATAAAAAGAGAAATTCTGAAAAATACATTTTTGGTCTGTTTATCACACAAAGATATTGACTTTAGAAGATGTGGAATATAGTACATGTAATTTAATGAATATATTATGAACTTTGTGGTCCTTTTTTCATAATTTTGGAGTTTGACAACCCCATCCCCCAACCCCCCCAAAAAATCACGTTTTGAGTTCCAAAAATGAAATATAGTCATAAAAATTTGGAATGACATGAAGGAGAGAAAAAGATGGCGTTAATTTGTGAGCTATTTTTTAAAATGTTCGCAGATGGGTACATTCAGAACATTGCCATGGTGATTTCGGTCATATAAAAACATTTTTTTTTTAATAACCTGTGTTGCTATGAAGAATGATTTCTCTTGTGAGGTCCATTTCTCCCTTATATCAACATTCTTAAATTGGAGAAATCAGTGAAAATGGTGAGGGGTAATTTTGAAAATGAATCAGAACATCCCTGGGGATAGCACACATGTCATAACTTTCTCATTATGTAATTGTAGGCTATATAAAATATAGGAAAATATCATTCAGTTCAATAATTGTAAATAATTTACAAAATATTTATGAATATATAACTTAAATATCTTTAATTTGCAAACCAAATTAATTTATTATATTTATCATAAAACATTATTTGAATTCCGTAAAATTCAGTGGTACAATTATACTCCTTCAAAACACTTAATCTCTGTATGTCTCTATAGCTAGTCACGACTATTTCCCGAAAACCGTACTGTCGCAAATCTGTCGTTCAGCCACGTTGGTGAATGATGACACGCAGGTGATGGAGTAATAACAACTTTAAATGAATTAGTTTAAGATTATGAATTAATGCTAGATTTTTTTTTGCTATAAATTACAGACATGGAATCTGAGGACTAATTCTAATTTTTCTCGGTTATTTTGCTTTATTTCCAGATTCAAACATGGACTTGATATGTACTTGAGCACGTACAGAACAGTCCAAAAGTTTGGAACCACTAAGATTTTTAATGTTTTTAAAAGAAGTTTCGTCTGCTCACCAAGGCTACATTTATTTAATTAAAAATACAGTAAAAACAGTAATATTGTGAAATATTATTACAATTTAAAATAACTGTTTTCTATTTGAATATATTTCACAAAGTAATTTATTCCTGTGATGCAAAGCTGAATTTTCAGCATCATTACTCCAGTCTTCAGTGTCACATGATCCTTCAGAAATCATTCTAATATGCTGATCTGCTGCTCAAGAAACATTTAATGTGTACAATTTGTGTACAATATTTTTTTTCAGGATTATTTGATGAATAGAAAGTTCAAAAGAACAGTGTTTATCTGAAATCTAATCTTTTGTAACATTATAAATGTCTTTACTGCCACTTTTGATTGATTTAATGCATCCTTGCTGAATAAAAGTATTCATTTCTTTAATTTCTTTTCAAAAAAATAAAAATAAAAATTCTTACTGACCCCAAACTTTTGAACGGTAGTGTATAATGCTACAGAAGCTTTGTATTTCAGATAAATGCTGTTCTTTTGAACTTTCTATTCATCAAGGAATCCTGAAAAAAAAAACTACACAACTGTTTTCAACATTGAAAATAATCATAAATGTTTCTTGAGCAGCAGATCAGCATATTAGAATGATTTCTGAAGGATCATGTGACACTGAAGACTGGAGTAACGATGCTGAAAATTCAGCTTTGCATCACAGGAATAAATTACTTTGTCAAATATATTTAAATAGTACACAGTTATTTTAAATTGTAATAATATTTCACAATATTACTGTTTTTACTGTATTTTTAATTAAATAAATGTAGCCTTGGTGAGCAGATGAAAACTTCTTTTAAAAACATTAAAAATCTTAGTGGTTCCAAACTTTTGGACTGTACTGTACGCACATGAGCACTCTTCAAAAATGGTGCTTTAAATCTCTTGCCAACTAAAATATGTAAATGACATTTGTATATATTCAAAATAAAAGATACACATTGTACTTAATGTCAGCTTGCTTATTTTGCTCAAGATAACGATTTATTAAGTCCACGTGTCATAAAAACAAGAACCTATGCTTCTAACCACAGCTCGAGAGCTGTGCTTCCAACCACACACTGTAAAACTCAATAAGTTCAGAATACTCAAAACATTTGAGGAAACGTATTACCTCGAAACATTTAAGTTAACTAACTTAAATCTCTTTTTTTAAGTTAGTAGAACTTAAATTTTTTTGTGACAAGTGGGGCGGGGCAGAGAGCCATGGAAGTGGAGCAAGGCCAGTGTGGTGCACAGGTGTCTCTCATTAACAATCACATCACTGGCATTCCTTTGCTCCCACAGTTCTCAGCCTCGCCCCACTCAAGTACATATAGTTAATTTACATAAACATCACATTCAGATCTTGGTTAAATGTTAGTTAGCAAAAAACACATGCTATTATAACTATCAAAGAGACTGGCAATATATACTTGCATGTATGTAATCAAACAACATACAGTATATGTGTTCTTAAAAGTTTTGCAGCCCATCCTCAACCTAACCACAGGCTCTAATTTTTTTTTCTGTTAAGTACAATGAACTTTTATTATTATTTGAGTGAAACAAACTAATTTTATTTAATTAATTTCACTGTTCAGTTTTACAGTGCACTTGTCACCATGACCAACTCTTCTAAATTAGCATAACAAAACATTAATCACTACTAAATCTCCCTTACACTGTAAAAAATGACCGTGATTTTAACAGTAAAAGACTGTAAAAATGCTGCGGTGAAAAACTGTTGATTGGTTTACAGAAAGTTTCCGTACTATATACGGTGAATAACTGTAATAGATCTAATGGTACATTTAATGTAATTTTACGGTAAAATACCGTTAAATTCACAGTTTTTGGAAGTGAAAAATAACAATTCATTGTAAAATTTACAGTGAAAAACCGTATATTGACATTCCCACAATTCCCTGCGTGATACTTCACATTTGATATATTTTCGTTGAAATAACTCTGTTTCTTCTTAGTTTTTCTCATTTTTTTCTAATCAGTTATGTACATTAGGGTTTTATGTTACATCTAATGTTGTTAAATTAATGTTTATTGCATTTTTAAAATTTCATGCATGTTACCATGATGGTGTTTAGTGTGTGTGTGAATGACACTGTGTGCACCTTCTATATATTAGTATTGTGCTTCTCAGCTTGTGGAAAAGCTGCTTGTGATGAACTTTGATTCATCATGTGACTCTCATCACCACTGTGTTTGGTGACTGTCAGTGTATTATAAAGGTACAAAACAGATATTAGTACTTCATTAGGTTAGTAAATTAACATTATATCAGTTAATGAAATACATTATTTTACCGTAAATTTAACAGATTTAAAATGTAAAATTCACATGTAACTCCGTAAGTATGTTTACGGTTTGATGTCATTTTTACAGTATTGTTCTGGTAACCACAGCTGCCGGTATTTTTCCGTAGAAACAACGGGATTTTTTTTTACAGTGTACCATTAATCTTGAACAAAAAAAAAACATTATATAACACTTGATTTTAGCATTTACTTTTCCTTTCGAGTGCCATGGGCAAAGCATGGGCAAAACAGTTTAGTTTACTTGAAATATGTCAGTGCTGTGAACTCAAAAGTAAAAGAAAGTTAATTTAACTGAACTAATTTGTTTAACTGAAGTTTGTCCTACTCAAACGAATTAAGTATTTTGAGCATTAGGGTTTACAGTGCAAGTTTGCGATGCAGTTTGTGAATGTTCATTTGAACTATGGTTTTGGGAAACATCAAATCGTTAAAATATGTTAGTAGCGACGGAACTTGCGATTTTAGTTGGCTAACAATGCTTTTTGGAAACGCGCCCATGAGCAGTCAAACTGAAATGGATTTCCAGAAATGGGATCACATTTCATGTGATTTTTTTTTTCACCATTCACACTTGCTAAATCTCATCGGATTTCAATCGGAAATGCACAAAAATCAGATTTAGACTGACAGTCCGAACATAGCCTTAAACCATGTCCTAACCAGATGCCGATGCAATGAGATTCCATTAACGAGCAATTTGACTGTCCACACTAAATGCGACGTGACAAAGAGAAGCGATAAAATCAATCAAAAAGCATAGCCAATCAGAAGACAGTGTGGGCGGGCTCTCTTGGCAAGAGGACAGCTGACACAATGAAATGGGTTAACATAGTTAAATTCATAAATATTACACCATTTAAACATTATTTAAAGTACATACGGTGTGACATTAACAATATTTGTGATAGAATACACTTGTTTGTTTGCAATGAGTTGACAGTTTGAACATTCTCGTGCCCATTTATTTATTTTCAAGATCTCAAGTGAATTAGCCAGTGTTGTTTTCATTACAGCTAAAAGAGCTGGGAGCACAGAATGATATTCAAACTCACATTAGACGCTTTTAACATTAAATAAAGCAAATAAACAGTAGCCTACCTGATATTAACATTGTTAAAGGTGCCATCGAATGTTTTTTTACAAGATGTTAATATAAGTCTAAGGTGTCCCCTGAATGTGTCTGTGAAGTTTCAGCTCAAAATACCCCATAGATTTTTTTAAATTAATTTTTTTAACTGCCTATTTTGGGGCATAATTAGAAATTAGAAAAAATTAGAAATGCGGCCCCTTTAAATCACGCGCTCTCTGCCCCCGGAACTCACGCTTGCCTTAAACAGTGCATAAACAAAGTTTACACAGCTAATATAACCCTCAAAATGGATCTTTACAAAGTGTTCGTCATGCATGCTGCATGCATGCGTCGGATTATGTGAGTATTGTATTTATTTGGATGTTTATATTTGATTCTGAATGAGTTTGAGGCTATGCTCCGTGGCTAACGGCTAATGCTACACTGTTGGAGAGATTTATAAAGAATGAAGTTGTGTTTATGAATTATACAGACTGCAAGTGTTTAAAAAATGAAAATAATGACAGTCTTGTCTCCGTGAATACAGTAAGAAACGATGGTAACTTTAACCACATTTAACAGTACATTAGCAACATAATAATGAAACATTTAGAAAGACAGTTTACAAATATCGGTAGCACTTTATTTTACAGTCCTATTCCCTATGTACATGCTATGCACTTACTACAGAAATTATAATAACTGGGTAATAACTAGGCACTAACCCTGAATCTACACCTAAACCTAGCCTTATCCCATGTAGTTACCTTGTATTACTCAGTATTTTCTTATGTAAGTACACTGTAAGATACATGTAAATACACGTACTATAAAATAAAGTGCAACCCAAATATCACTAAAAATATAATGATATCATGGATCATGTCAGTTATTATTGCTCCATCTGCCATTTTTCGCTGTTGTTCCATTGCTTGCTTACCTAGTCTGATTGATTCAGCTGTGCACAGATCCAGACGTTAATACTGGCTGCCCTTGTGTAATGCCTCGATCATGGGCTGGCATATGAAAAAATTGGGGGCGTACATATTAATGATCCAGACTGTTACGTAACAGTCGGTGTTATGTTGAGATTCGCCTGTTCTTCGGAGGTCTTTTAAACAAATGAGATTTATATAAGAAGAAGGAAACAATGGAGTTTGAGACTCACTGTATGTCATTTCCATGTACTGAACTCTTGTTATTTAACTATGCCAAGATAAATTCAATTTTTGAATCTAGGGCACCTTTAATATCTTTACTCCATACTTTGTGTTGCTGTTCCAGCCACGACATGGAACCTTTTCTAAAATAGAATATTCGCGTGTCGCCGACATGGCTGGTTAGGACACAGTATTAATGACTCTTTCTGAAAGTTACATTGTTGCACCAATAAGTAGTGACAAATGATTAGGTTTGTTCAACTTGAAGTGGTGCTGCACAGACCGATCGGTGTATGACAACATAAGTATGTTGCCAACTTATTCGGGTTTACAGTGTAAGAAAACATGGAGTCAGTTTCCACTGCTATGCTGATGATACTCAGTTATATATTTCATCACGACCAGATGAAATCTCTAAACTTATCCAAATTGACATAGTATCCATGACAGCAATTCATAAGCATACGGAGCCACCTGCTCTCTAATCGCTCTATGCGGTACTTTGATGTCATACACCGGTCTGCGTAATGCCACTTCAGTCATTCATTCCTCAGATTTGTTCAAAAACAGTGATCCATTCAGGGTCAGAACAATTTGCTGTGATGTTTGGAGAGTTGTTGTTGTGGTTTTGGAAGGCTGATGTGTAATAATCACACTCGAACCCGTGCTGTTGGTCTGTGATCAGCACAGCTGTTGTTATCACACTCTTTTGTGAAGTGTGATATTGCTTAAATATATTTATGAGGGGTTTTATAAAGTCCCAGAATGTGGAGAAAACCTGAGGGAATGGAATCAGTACATGATCCCAGACAAGACTCGAACCCGTGTCCCTGTAAACAACTCACATGTGCCATGAGCACCTGCTCTACGCAATAAACCAACTGGGATTTACTGATTTGCAATTTGACATGATGTGGCTGTGTAATAATATAATTTAAATTTTATTTATTTATTTATTTATTTATTTATTATGATTACTGAACAGTCACTATGTTATATTCAAAAATACTAAATCAGTGATCTCATTTTGGTTGTTGTGATTCAAACAAATTTCATACTTTTACAGGCAGTCATATGAAAGTTATGTGAAAGTTATGAAAAGCTTCAGAAAAGACATCTGTTTTGTCAATTTTTTCCCCCCTTTTCTGGATGGAAAAATGAATGAGGGTTATCATTCAGTCTGTTTTCCTATGTTTTGTAGTTATATAAGTTTTTCTTTAGCCTTTGATTATCAGCCCAAATTCATTCATTCAAGATCTACATATAAGTGTATGCATTACATTATAGAAATACTATTGTTGCTCTCCAAGCAGTTACTGTTGACTTGGATCAGCAGATGGACAAAGACTTGGAACAGCGCTCTGTTTTGCAGGCAGCTGGCCCTCAGTTGCATGACACATATGCTGTAGTGGAAACCTGGCCTCAAGGAACACCGGGATCCCCATCTACGTGGCTTAACTGTTCTCACAACACTAAACCGCAACCAGTGGCGGGGAGGAGTTAAAGACAAGGTGTTTAAGACAGCGGAAGAACAGTAATAATGTAGAGTGATTGGTCAAAAAGATGCCACGCTAAACCTGACGTATCCCACAAGCAGCTACAATTACAACTGAAACTGGTCTGTTAAATCAAAATAACAAATTACATTGGATTTGCACTTAAATTAGTATTTGAGTAACTTCCCACATGGAAAAAACCTATATAAACATATATGTTTCAATATAGGTTTTGATATAGGTTTTACATATATGTGACATATATAAAATTGGCCGTTTTCCTATATTATATGTACATATATGTACATATATGCACACATATATGTACACATATATGTACACATATATGCACACATATATGTACACATATATGTACACATATATGTACATATATGTACACATAATATAGGAAAACGGCCAATTTTATATATGTCACATATATTAAAAACCTATATCAAACCTATATTGAAACATATATGTTTATATAGGTTTTTTCCATGTGGGTAATCAAAGACAGACTGCGAAAAATCTTGCCATCAGGTCCTCACTTTATTCTGTATAACACAAATGGCAATATATGAGGACTTGTGCAGCATACAAACAGCATGCGGCAGCAACGCACAACGCTGAGAAAGAGAGATATTAAAAGTAACTTAAGTAAAGAAAAATAATCAACGAAACATCTGAATGTACATCACAGAGGGGTTTTGGATTACAATCATACAAATATATCATGTGAATTCAGCTGTTACATGAAACATGGCCTTAATTGAATCACCGCAAAAACTTTGTGCGACCTACCGCTGTGATGTCTCATGCAGACTGGGAAGCAGCAAAGTGCGTCAACACCCCAAGTCAGCATGGCGGCAGGAAACCCCAAATATGGTCATAGCAAGTGGAATCACAAAATAATTGTCTAAATACATAACTGCTACATTCGCACATACATAAGTTCTTGCATAATTTTTTTCGTTAATTCTTTTTGCCTTGATAATAGAAAATATGAGCTAGGCATCATGTATGACAGTCAAAAATGAGATATGAGCTACAAAATGACCAGATCCTGCCATTAGCTATATAGAAGACATATCTTGTATGTATAGGGCTTATATGTGGATATGAAGAAGCAATACAGGAGACCTATATTTCCTGTATATGCACATGCACCTCAATTTTGCCTATATGTGGCATATATACGCATATATGCAGCATATATGCAGTATATATACGCATATATGCAGCATATATGCGCATATATGCAGCATATATATTATCATATATGTGCATATATGCAGCATATACGTGCATATACACTGCATATAGGTTTCATATATGCGCATATATCCACATATAGGTTCTTTCCATGTGGGTTGATTGATTGCATAATGGTTCAGTGAGCATTCAGCTTTGGTGTAATTTGCCTGTGTTTGACTTTGGACAGGATTTTAGTCTCTGCATGCCCATATTTTTTTAGCCAAAGTTAGTAAGACTAAAATCCAGGCCACAAAAGATTTGTCATTATAGTTCTTTCAACCTTTTAGAATGGAACTGTCCATCTGAAAAATGTTACCTATTAATTTTCCATTTGCAACACTTTTAAGCTTGTTGTCTGATTATCTCTAGTATACATACTTTCACAGATGTTTATTCAGCATGCAGATAGACCTCTCAGTGGGAGTTCAAAGAGAAGAATATGTCCTCCCTTCCTGGAACAAATGTGACAATCAATCAGTTTCCTTTGCCATTACATAAAATGACAATGAATATGTAGTTCTGTTTAAAGAGCCGTTTATATGAACATCTTGAATGTTTATCATTTTTGTGGCTTTTCACATATACCTAATGGATAATGCTGAATTACAGTTTTAACTGAAAGAGAAAAGATACATACCTCCAGTTTCACAGACAATGTTTACCAGACTAAAATGTTTGAGCTTTTTTAACTGAAAGCAACTTGCACTGACATATCTTAAAATATGCAAGTGCCATTGCTTTGTCTCAAGATGCACACTTGTAATGTTTTTCTTCTAAGGCACGTTTATTAAAAGCTACTTAAATGTCCTAATTGAACTAAGGCCTAATGCTGGTTTAATCTAAGCCGTGTCTGTGAAACCAGGCCATAGTGTATTAATACTTTCTCGACTCATTGCTTTGACATATAGAGACTCCAGAGCATTAAAAACACAGGACCACAACAAAGCACATGTTTCTTTCAAAATTTGTTCTAGAATGCAACCTTCACATGTTGTTCTGGTTGTGTTTGAACACATTTTAAAAATTGTGTAAATAACCTTGGACATTCAATACAATAGTTCTCTTGTGAGGCTTGTAAATTATGGAGTGCCACAAGGATCTGTGTTAGGCCCTATGCTATTTTCAATATATATGCTACCACTTGGTAATATTATGTAAACCTACTAAACCTTAAAGGTGCCCTAGATTCAAAATTTGAATTTACCTTGGCATAGTTGAATAACAAGAGTTCAGTACATGGAAAAGACATACATTGAGTTTCAAACTCCATTGCTTTCTCTTTCTTATGTAAATCTCATTTGTTTAAAAGACTTCTGGAAAACACGCAGATCTCAACATAACACCGACTGTTACGTAACAGTCGGGGTGTACGCCCCAATATTTGCATATGCCAGCCCATGTTCCCAACATTATGAAAAGCATTAGACAAGGGCAGCCAGTAATGTCTGGATCTGCACAGCTGAATCAACAGACTAGGTAAGCAAGAACAACAGCGAAAAAATGTTTCTAAATGTTTCGTTAGCATGTTGCTAATGTACTGTTAAATGAGGTTAAAGTTACCATCGTTTCTTACTGAATTCACGGAGACAAGAGCCGTCGCTATTTTCATTTTTAAACACTTGCAGTCTGTATAATTCATAAACACAACTTCATTCTTTATAAATCTCTCCAACAATGTAGCATTAGCCGTTAGCCACAGAGCATAGCCTCAAACTCATTCAGAATCAAATATAAACATCAAAATAAATACTTTACTCACATAATTCGAAGCATGCATACAGCATGCATGACGAACATCTTGTAAAGATCCATTTGAGGGTTATATTAGCTGTGTGAACTTTGTAGATGTGCTGTAATATAATCGAGAGCTCGTGCGGCAGGGAGCACGCGAATTAAAGGGGCGGCGCGCTGAAAAAAATCAGTGCATAGTTAATGATGCCCCAAAATAGGCAGTTAAAAAAATTAATTTAAAAAAATCTATGGGGTATTTTGAGCTGAAACAAAGACTATATAATAACACAAGACGTGTCACTCGTATTGTTTTGAATGGGAGAAAGTGTAACGCGCAATATGGCGGAATAAGTCCCGCCTTCTAAATAAGAGCCAATCGCTGACTGGTAAAGTCATCGCGTCACTTCAGCGGCCGTTAGAATTGCCGGTTTCTATAGAAACAGTCAGACGCGTGCCTCAGAAGAGACGCGCATTTAGGTCTGCGCATGCGCATTAGCTTGAGCCAGCCTGAAAAATACCGTTTTTTTTGTCATGATTTGAGCGTTTAGAAACTAAATTTATGAGCCGGTTGTTGTTAGATTTCATTGGTGATTTCAAATATGAAATTTAATCGTAAGGTTGGCGAACAGTTTTGGAGAATTTGATGTTTCCCCATTCAAAGAGATAGGGCATGATGCCCAGGATGCCCGAGAGGTGTTTCAAAGATGGCCGCCGAGTGAAATGACTTGTCTTAAAGGGACTTTGGCTGAAACTTCACAGACACATTCAGGGGACACCTTAGACTTATATTACATCTTGTGAAAAAGCATTCTTGGGCACCTTTAACACTCAAAATAATTGGTTTGAGTAGGAAATACTTAAATTTAACAAATTAGTTCAGTCAAATGAACTTTTATGAGTATTTAGCACTTTTTTTTCTTTCAAGTTCACAGAACTGATATATTTTAAGTAAACTGAATTGTTTCATTGTTTTGAGTTTCATGAACTTATTTCTTTTAATTTAGATGAACTTAATTTTAACTGGGCAGGGATTTCCAATTCCCAGCATGCTCGAAATGGAGAGTAAATGCTAAAATTAATTGTTATATAATGTTTTTTTGTGCAAGATTAATGTTAAGTGGGTTATTTAGTAGTGATGAATGTTTTGTTATGCAAAAATGCTTTACAGTATATTGTTGTACTCATTCAGCAAGTGTTATACCATGCTATTGTTAACATGTTAGCAAATTAACAAGTTAGCATTTTCTAAATGAGCTTGTTTTAGCTAGAAAATTTTAAGTTAAATGTATGAGTGTACTCATACATTTTAATTGTTCTAAACTTAAAATGTTTGAGTACAAAATAAAAATCTGCCAGTTTTCCTTACTGATTGCCTCAATTTCTTTGAGTTTTGCCAAGAAAACATTAGTTAGTTTCCACTGCTATGATACTCAGTTATACATTTCATCACAACCACATGAAGTCTCTGAATTATCAAATTTGACATAGTGTGTTAAGGATATAAAACATTGGATTACCACAAATTTCCTTCTATTAAATTCAGATAAGATTTATTGGACCAAAAACCTGTACACAGAATCTCTTAGACTACAATTTGCAGTTAGAAGGATGTGCTCTACAGATAAAGATAGATTATAAAGTATTGCTACTGACCTATAAGGCCCTAAATGGTTTAGCTCCTGTGTATTTAATCAATCTTCTGTCGCGCAACAATCCCTCACGCTCTTTAAGATCACAAAACTCAGGCTTTCTGGTTGTACCTAGGATATCTAAATCCACTAAAGGAGGGAGAGATTTTTCACATTTGGCTCCTAAATGCTAGAATTTAAAAGGCTTCCTGAGGCTTCCTCATTCACCTATTTTAAATCTAGATTAAAGACGCATCTCTTTAGCCAAGCATTCACATAATGCATCTCATACCCTTGTACTCCAGTTAAATCAGATCAAATGCACATGATTATCTGTTATGATATGAACAACAGCTATGCTAATTAGTTTTTTTTTTTTTTTTTTTTCACTCATGGGCTGTTAGCCTTAATTTATGTTATGGTATGGTTCACTGAATAAAAAATAAAATAAAATAATTCACAGGTGTAGTTTACCCCTGAGGCCGGTTGCATAAAGCACCTTAAGTTTTTCCCTTAAGTATGACACTTAAGGCGTGATTTCCCCTTAACTAAGGGAATGACTTAAGGGTGTTGCATATAATATCTTAAACTGTTCACTTAGGTAAGGGAAACCGTTAAGTGTTTCACGACAGCAACCCAGGTTTTGCCGTTATAAAATTCTACTGTTGCCATGGACACGTTATTTGTTAATACATATCGTGGTAAGTTTTCACAGAAAACAACATAAGATGGATAAGGAAAACAAAAAAGAAAACCAAATATGAAAGAGAACGACCAGACGAGAAACTCAAATTGATAGTTTACTCAAAATTGAGATTTCTGCCGTCATTCACTCACCCTCATGTCCTTCCAAACCCATAAGACTTTCATTCATCTTTGGATAACAAATAAAGATATTTTTAATATTCTCTCATCATTTATGTCCATTTATTGAAAAACATCCATATGATTACGGCTGTTTCGGAAGGTCAAACGTGCGCGCAAGAACCAATGAGGTTTGTTTTTGCGTGTGATGCACGCACGTTTGCGCTTCCGTTGTCCATATAAGATATGTGCTACATATGTGATCTCATCAATGTTTATGTGAATAAACGGCTAAAGTACAATTTGTTTATCATATAAAACGGTCGATCGTGTCTCGTTAGAAGACTTGGATTGAACCTGCTCACTCCGTGTAACACTTAAGGTGAAGTTTTCCTAACCTTATGTTATACTTAGGGAAATGATGGTTAAGGGGCTTTATGCAACACTTACGGTTTTTTAAGGGATTACTTAAGTGAAAAATACATACTTAAGGGAAATTCTTAGGGTTTATGATGTTTCACCTAAAGAAACCCTTAAGTAATACCAAAGTCCCTTTAAGACAAGTCATTTCACTCGGCGGCCATCTTTGAAACGCCTCTCGGGAATCCTGGGCATCATGCCCTATCTCTTTGAATGGGGAAACATCAAATTCTCCAAAACCTTACGATACCACGAACCTTACGATTACATTTCATATTTGAAATCACCAATGAATTCTGACAACAGCTGTCACTAAATGTTTTATCCAAACGCTCGAATCATGACAAAAAACTGTATTTTTTAGACTGGATCAAGCTAATGCGCATGCGCAGACCTAAATGCGCGTCTCTTCTGCCATGTTTCAGAGGCGCGCGTCTGACTGTTTCTATAGAAACCGGTGCTTCTAACGGCCGCTGCAGTGACGCGATGACTTTACCAGTCAGCGATTGGCTCTTATTTAGAAGGCGGGACTTATTCCGCCATATTGCGCGTTACACTTTCTCCCATTCAAAACAATACGAGTGACACGTCTTGTGTTATTCTATAGTCTTTGGTAATACTTAACGGTTATTTTCTGCAACACCCTTAAGTTTAAGGGAAACATAAGGGCGATCTTAAGGGAAAATTACACTTAAGGTGCTTTATGCAACCGGGCACAGGACTTTAAGGGTTAAAGGTTCACTGAAAAATAATAAATTAAAAAATGAAATAAAAGGTGCATTATACCCTTGGACTAGTAGGTGTAATTTATCTTTTGTTTAGGTTCAGTTTTTCTTGCATTTACGTTATAAATCATGTTGTATTTAGACAAACAATTTATGTACAAGAAATCCTTGCACAATTTATCGAGAATTGCAGCTGGGTCTCAGACACTGTTTGTGAACACTCAAATACAATGCTTCCAAAACACATTTACTAATGTCTGGGTTTTTTGTTGTCATGTCAGAATCAACTATTTAATGGATGTGACCGCATCTCTCTGAATGTCAAAACACTGCCGTCATTCACTGTGAATAAATGAGGTATCATGTGAGAATCCATGTGTGTGGTGAAATTCGTCAGCATCTGGCTAATGTCCTGCTAAAAGGATTAATTCATCACCCTGACATACTGAAAAGCCGTAAGAATTTGGCAAAGGAAGTGCTTTCCCAGTAGCTGACCTTCAGGGATCCTTCCACTTTCTTTTCCTAACACATGCACAAGATTTTGAAAAATGAGGAGGACAAGAGTTTGGCAGCTTGGGGCAAGTGTCTGTGACATCTGCTCTATCTCTCTGACAGACTCAATCCTTTAGAATAAGTAATGATTCTCATGATAAAATGGGAAATCCAATTCAGCTGGACTGGATGGCACACGTAAACGTCAGATTGACGATACTGCGCAATGAGGTGTTCACTTTAAAAAGCTTGCATGGCAATTGTACTGATTATGTAAATGTACGCAATGAACTTAAAATAGGTTAGTTCACCCAAAAATGAAATTCTGTCATCATTTACTCACACTCGTGTCCTTCCAAATCCATAATACTTTTGTTCATCTTCGAAACACAAATTAAAGTATTTTTGATCAAATCTGAGAGATTTCCATTGAAAGTCTATTCACCAAAAAAAGGAGCAGTTTAATACAAGTCTGCCAAAGACACATTTTAATTTTTGGATGAACTATCCCTTTAATTTGCCATGCATCATATATTTCAAAACATTTTTCAGCATTATTTACTACATCCAAGAATAATTTCAAACAGTGCAGGGTGCTGGACAATAAGAGGTTGTGATAATGAAGTGTTAGTAAAAATACATAAGGTGATGCAGTAGTCTGAGTATGTGTGCTTATGCTTATGGCAGATGCTTTTATGTCTGCAGATTTGTTTTTAATGATCCATTAAGAGCCTAAAAGCAGTTTAGTCTGATATTTTATCTGTATATTTGGGGTGATTTGTGTTGAAATGTCATGTTTTAGGGCTTCAGTTCTTAAGACCCTTTTTTTTTTTTTGAAGCTTAAAAGTAAGATCATCAAAATCATTGAGTGCTGCGTATACTATAAAATTATCCATGGGATGGGGAGATATTGTAAAAGTGATCTATATCTGGCTCCATGTTGGTGGGAAAAAAATATGGTCTCAGTAATGTGGTCTTAGTCATTTATATATTTATATTTTCATTTGGAAGATATCTGTCAATGCCTTGGAAAGTTTTGAATATTATTAAATATATTAGTACACACATTAAGGCCTGTACTATATTATCATATAGGATATTTAATGGAGTTTTCTTAACCTTTAACCAGTGCATAACAATATAACATACAAGCAGGTCAATGTAAAAGCACCGTAAACGTATAGCTTTGTGTGAGAAAGAATGTGTTGATTTGCCAGTCGGCATTCATTTATGACAATTCATAACAAACAAATAACGAAAAATTCACAATAGGCAAAATGAACAAAATGGAATGAAGACTACTAATTAATACCTGATTGTGATGTAGTAAAGCCAGTGACTGATTTCTGCTGACTGAAATCAATCATCCTACTATTTATGTAATGTAATGGCAAATATCCATCAGGAACCGATCAAACCGATTTCTTCCAAAGAATTTATCACTATAATAGATCATATGGTTTTGATGTAGTATCACAAATAACCATCTGGAGCCTATTTATATTCCATTTTGTGACTTTCAGTTCTGTTTGTGATCAGTTTGTAAATACTGGCAATGGATCCAAAGCCAGTTGCTGTTGTAAATGTGTTTTGGCAGGTGGCAGGTGAATGTCCTCCAGGTTACAGCATTATGTAACCTGTACTGCAGGCTGCACACATACAAGCCTGTCAGATAGCAAATAGATCAAAATGACAGCACGTTCACAATTTGAAACATTTTTTATATGCATCTCTTATTCTTTATTTATTCCATCTTTATTGTTTTATTGTATTACAGTATATACTGCACAAGGGACACATTTAGCCGGTCATTAGCGGTTTTCTCTGCATTCAAAGCGCTTTCATATGAAGAGGGGAATCTCCTTAACCACCACCAATGTGCAACACCCACCTGGATGATGCAACGGCAGCTATATTTCGCCAGAACGCCCACGACACATCAGCTTTATCGGTGGAGAGGAGATGGAATGATGAAGCCAATGGAGGCCATGATGGACAGAGGCCAATGAGCAAATTTGGCCAGGATGCCTGAGTTTGTCACATTTATGTTCTGTTTAGTACTGTTCTGTCATGTCTGCACCTGTCTTCGTTAGTCCCTGATTAGTTCATCTTCCTCCACCTGTACCTGTTTAGTTCCCTCAATCACTCTGTGTCAATCACTCCGGTTCTGTTCAGTCCTTTGTCAGTCATTGTTGGTGTAACAAGTTATGTTCTCCTGTTGGATGTAACCAATAAACGTTATTGCTGTCATATCCTGTGTTCATCATCTTCCTTCATCGGCTAACCCGTGAGAGAATGACTAACCCTCAAAACGAGTAAAAGAAAAAGAGAAAGAAAAAAATAAAATGGACTCACCAGCGCTGCATCTCCTTCTCCTCCCCGAGAGCAGGCCTTATTTGGAGTACTTAGCCTGGATGAGCCTGAGGCACCCACCGAGGTTGTTTCAGGACCGGAGAACATCAAAGCCCCAGAGTTGGTGCAAGCGGGTCAGTCCACTGCAAAGCCAGGAGCGGACCTGGACCTTATAGACCAGTGGTCCATGGATCCTTTTCCCACCCAAGTCTCCACCCTTGAATCCTCCTCGTCCTTGTTGGTCCCATCCGGAGATTTTCTTCAGCCTGTATCCCTGCCTGACTTCCAGGGTTTCAGCTACACCTGCACCCCTAAGGTATCATCAGGCTCCTCCCTCCCTTCGACCTCCCCGTCGTCCTCGCTCACTCCAACGTCGACCCGGACATCCGAGCCATCGTCACCTCAGTCCCGTGAGCCAGCAGCTCTGTGCCAGGGTTCCAGGCCTGCGATGTCGCCCAGGTCTGTCAACTACGATGCTCCGCCGGTTACTCCAGTCACCATGGCTCCGCCTCCGCCTCCGCCAATCGGCCCCAGGGTTCCATCCGCCCCTGCAGTCAGGACCCCACTCTGGCTCTTCCCATCATCGATACCACCTTGGTGCCTGTGGCCAACTCCTCCAGGCTCCTGTTCATCACCAGCTCTACACCCTCCACCAAAGCCTCCACCCTTTTTCATCTTCATAGACTTTCGTAAAGGCACGAGGACATGCCTTTCCGAGGGGGGCGTTATTTCACGTTTATGTTATTGTATTGTATCCTGTGTTCATCATCTTCCTTCATTGGCTAACCCGCAACAGGGTTACACCCCTACTCTTTTTTTCAAATGACATCCTGGGATTTTTAATGACCACAGAGAGTTAGGACCTCGGTTTAACATCTCATCTGAAGGAAGGTGCTTTTTGAGAGTAGTGTCCCCATACTGGCCTCATTAACACCTCTTCCAACAGTAACCAAATTTAACCAGTAGGTCTTCCATCCAGGTACTGACCAGGCTCAACCCTGCTTAGCTTCAGTGGGCAACCAGTCTTGGGCTACAGGGTGATATGGTTGTTGGCGTACTGGCAGTACTGCCTGCTAGCATGCTCACTTTGGTAGACTGCTCCCTATGAGCCTCTCAGGCTTAGCATAACATAGCTGAGGCTATGTTGTGCATTCCCTTGTTTCCAGGGTTTCAGGTTTGAGAATATTTAGGGGTTATTCCCTAAACACCTATGGATGCTGGCTTGGGGAGCACATCCACTATGTATTTCTTGCACAAGTCACATAGGATATGTCCATGGGTGTTGACATGCTCTTCTGACTTCGGCTACATCTGAAGAGTCTCTTAAAGGTGCTCTAAGCGATCCAGGCGGAGTAACTTCCTGTTGACGTTCGAAGTGTTGTCAAACAAAACAGAGGCTAGCTAGACCCTCCCTCCTCCTCCTCCTCCCCCTCCCCTCCGTGCTTCCTGAAACAGTCATGAACACGCATTTAAAATGGAAGTAGCTTGCGTATTGGCTGGAGCACTGTTTATTATTTTTCGTGGTCCAAGCTGTACCAGTTTGTTTTTGTTGCCGTTTTTGGAGCTTGTGGCGACTACAGAGACCGCATTTTTTTACAGTGTGTTCAGGGGACAGGCAGCTAGCGGATAGTGAGGAGATGTTTGCTGTGTGTGACAAAAAATGTTTTGGCCTAAAAACACGTGACATCGCTTAGAGCACCTTTAAGTGCTATCCCCACTCTGTTTGTGCATACTCACAGCCAAGTCATTTCTTCAGCATGGCATAGTGGGTATTGTGTTCCCCATATAGCAAACACCAAGATTCAGCATTGAAGTTCTACTTTTGAAAGGGAACGTGTCAGGTTGTGAATGCAACCCTGTTCCCTGAGAAGGGGAACAAGACGATATACATGTTATATAATACTGCCACGAGTGCCTCTGTCCATGCAAGACCACACTGAAAATAATAATGTTCTTTGGTGACACATGGCCATATTTCAAAGAGAGCACAGGAAATGTGTTTTTCATACAAACCATGTGTGTGGTTGTGTTCCGTTGGAAAAGACCGTTCTCCAGTGTCACACCTATAATGTGACACCCTGAACTCTACAATGTACTAAAGAAGAATTTCACAGCAGGCTGACTTTGACAGGTTGTCCAACGCTACTGCTGCAGAAATATCTGCAATGTATAAAGCAGGCTACTTGTATCTCTGAAGCAGGGCAGAGAACTACAGAAAAACAGTTATGGCATAGTGCACTTGGTATAAAACAGAAAAGTCCTTAAAATTTTCCATATCTCACTGCTGCTTGTAACTGTCTGCAATTTGTCCTTAATTGTTTCCATGCAAGTTTATTGTGGAAGAATGGTTCACGAGGGGACATGTTCTTTATTTCTGTGTAATGTGGCCTCTTGCCTGTTATATTTTGGCCATAAATCCAGCCATAAATATCATACACCTCCTCAGGATAAACTGAAAATGAGTTTTTCTGACATTTTGGCTGCACCACTGTTAAAATTTATCACGGTTTGAAAAAAAAAATGTTTTTCAGCATTTATTTTACAAAAAAAAGAAGAAGAAAGTGGAAAACAATCTTTACTATCATTAGACATTGCATTTCTTGATTCTCAACAGTGTTATCAACGCTATCTCACAACCAATTCGTACATATTTTACGAGGTGGCTAATTCGTACAAATTCATACAACCTCACTTCTATGAATTCATATGATTTGTCTAAACGCAGTGACGGGTAGGTTTAGGGGTGGGGTTAGGGGTACAGTAGGTCATCCGTAAAAATTCATACAAATTAGCCACCTCATAAAATCCGTATGTATTGCCATGAGATTGGGTTGGTATTTTTTTAATTATTAATATAGATTATGATATACAGTAGGATTATCTTTTTTTTACAGTAGGATTATCACACTTTTTAGTCACTGTAGATGTGTTTTGTGTGTGTGTGTGTGTGTGTGTGTGTGTGTGTGTGTGTGTTTCTGCTCCTCCAGGATCCATATATCCATATATATATATATATATATATATATATATATATATATATATATATATATATATATATATATATATATATATATATATATATATATATATATATATATACACACACACACAGTGTACTATTATGTATTATGCTGTGCGATGTTTTGACCATTTCGTTTATGCAGAATCTATTAGCAGCTGGAAACTGAAAGCATCTGGAAACCTAATTATTTGACATTTTATGGCCATTCAACTCAAAGCTCAAGTATGTATGGGAAGTCAAATGGTTTTTCATTCAGAAGAAAAACAACTTACAAGAGGGCTCTAATGAAGATTTTGCATGCACTGCAACAGTATGAGATGCTGAAAACTCTGAGATAAATGCACCAGTTATATGGCTTTAGTTGGTATCAGCATGTTTTGTGAAGACAAACGTGAGATCTCTGACAAAAAACAAAAAAAAAAAAAAAAAGTAAATTGAGATGATGTTTCTTGGATGGCTCTTCAAAATCCATGTGTCTATGTATCCAACGGCTAGTGGAATGCTGATTCAGATGGAGCTGTCCACACAATTATTACCTTATTATGTGTGGAAAAATTCAGAACGCTTTAGACCTTCCAAGACCAGGATGGAGAGGTATATAATTCCTCCTCCTAGTCAGCTAAAGAGGCTGCTAAAGTGAAGGTAGTTCCAAAGATGGAATTAAACCAACGGAATAAAAATATTATATAAAAAAACAACTCTACATGAACTCATAATAGATAAACCTTTGGACATTTCATTAGTTTGGTGTCTTCCCAAAAAACTTCCTTTGTTTCAAGAATTTTTATTCTCCAGCATGTGACAGATAATGGCAAAATATCTCATGACAGCTGCTCTTAATCTGAAGGCACATGGGACAGAAGGCACTTGCATGATGATATATTTTGTTTTTATGTTTACTCTCGATGTCAACTTTGATATAATAAAATATGAGCTGATTGATGCATTTATTGGTCTCCATTTATTTGGGCTCCATTTTGATTATAAAACTGCTGAGACTGCTCCATTATCACAATACAAATGATGCTGCTAACTGAACATGCAATTAAATAACTTCAGTGTTTCATTCATTTTGAATGATAAAGTATTTCATTTTTTTTATTATTTTTTTAGGATTTCCTACTAATACACACATTTACTTGTGGAGATAGAAGTACTTGTTGGAATAAACAGTTTCAAGTATGCAGTAAAAATGTTTTGATAACCTAAAAATGTGCTTCATGTTGTCATCTAAACTAACTGGCTTTATTAACAAATGGTCTGATAGAGTTGTATTGTTTATACCCTTTTATGTGAAGCTGCTACAGTTAAAGATGAAAACTGAATCATAGACAGGAACTAATGCGAAAAAATGCAGGATGTGGTTTCACAAAGAACAACATACTTAAGGTCATATAAACAGAATAAATACTAGTCCAGTCACTTTTTTTTTTTTTTTTTTGAAGAAAGAATTTCATTCAGTAAGGATTCATTAAATTGATCAAAAGAGGCAAGATATATTTATATTGTTACAAATGATTTATATTGAAATTTCTATACCTCAAACAACAACAACAACAACAAAAGTTTCCACAAAAATATTAAGAAGCACAACTGCTCTTTTCAACATTGATGATAATAAAAAAATGTTGGTAACACTTTGGTATGGGGAACACATATTCACTATTAACTACAACTTTTGCCTCAATAAACTCTTAATTTACTGCTTATTAATAGTTAGTAAGTTGTTGTAGCGTTTAATTTAAGGTATGGGGTAGGATTTAGGGATGTAGAATATGGTCATTCAGAATAAGGCATTAATATGTGCTTTATAAGTACTAATAAACAGCCAATATGCAAGCTAATAAGCTACTAGTTAAAGGGTTAGTTCACCCAAAAATTAAAATTATGTCATTAATGACTCACCCTCATGTCATTCCAAACCCGATATTTTAGATTTAGTCCGAGAGCTTTCAGTCCCTCCATTGAAAATGTATGTGCAGTAGACTGTCCATGTCCATAAAGGTAATAAAAACATCATCAAAGTAGTTCATGTGACATCAGTGGGTTAGTTAGAAGTTTTTGAAGCATCTTATATAGATTTTGGTCCAAAAATAATTAAAAAAAATGCGACTTTATTCAGCATTGTATTCTCTTCCGGAATCCTTTCCATTGAATTGATTCCATTTAATTGATTCCACTGAATTGATTCCATTGAATCCTTTCATCTGTCGGCGTTGGTAATGCACTTTTACGTCGTTGTTTTTGGCGATTAGGACATCCGCGACATGCACACTTACGCACCATTTTTAAAAAAATAGCTTGAATACAGCGTGCGTCTCCCTCAGACTGTAAACGAAACTCTGGCGCACCAGATAACACGTCAGCAGCGTCTTACGCATGGTCTTACGTCAGCAGTGCGCTGCGGTTCACTGAACCCGAGTCGTGAACCCGGATGAACAAAAGACCCGGAAGAGAATACAATGCTGAATAAAGTCGTAGTTTTTGTTATTTTTGGACCAAAATGTATTTTAGATGCTTCAAAAACTTCTAACCCACTGATGTCACATGGACTACTTTGATGATGTTTTTATTACCTTTATGGACTGCACATACTGCACATACATTTTCAATGGATGGACAGAAAGCTCTTGGACTAAATCTAAAATATCTTAAACTGTGTTCCGAAGATGAAAGGAGGTCTTACGGGTTTGGAACGACATGAGGGTGAGTCATTAATGACATAATTTTCATTGTTGGCTGAACGAACACTTTAAAGGTGAAATGTGTAACATTTGGGAGGATCTTTTTATAATCTTAGAATAAACCATTTCTATCTCATACACCGTGGGTCCCCTCCATGTCAAGTCGTCATTTTGCGCCTATATGTTTCTACAGTAACACTAAATGGACAAACTGCTCTACAGAGCGCGTTTAGTCACTATGTTGTTCTTCTTCTAAATCGTTCGTGTTTTTAGATGCAGTTTGCATCATCAAAATGTTGAATATGCACGAAGTAGTAGTAGTAGTTAGTAGTTGTCTGGTTTATTAGAAGCAGAGACCGTTCTTTGTTAAGCCCGGAATACACTAAGCCGACGGGCAGTTTTTTTTTGTTGGCCAACTAAGTTTTCTCAGTGTGTTCCGCACTGTCGGCTGTCAGCTCGTCAGTCAGTCGGGCCATCTGATCATTCTGATGGCTGGTCAGCTACTGCCACCTGCTGGTACGGAAAGGCATTTCTTCTTACACAGGCGCAGAACGGACGTGCTACTTGGCCGTCAGGTGTCGAGCGTCAGTTTGGTGTGTCAGGGTAACTTTGGACCCAGATGCTGCCAACGTGAGCCAACCCCGCAGTCTGCTTTCACCACTAGTTCGTCGGCGTCAGCTTGGTGTGTTCCGGGCTTTAGAAGTAAGAATTATCCTGGCTAATCCTGGCTTCACTGGCTAATGAACTCTCTGCTGTCTCAGATGACGCCATCTTTGTCTTATGTCGGCCAGACGGCCACTGTAGCTTCTCTGAAAGGGAAGGTGAGCTCCATTGGTTGCAGTTCGCTAGATGCTGCTAAAATGTACACATTGCACCTTTAAAAATGACAATTGTTTCCCATACTAAAGTGCTGCCGAAATGTTTCTTAAGCACCAAATCAACATATTAGATTTCTGAAGGATCATGTGACACTGAAAATTTGGCTTTTCCGTCACAGGAATTAATTACAGATATATTAAAACAGAAAGAAAAATCACTTTAAAGCTGCAGTCCATACCTTTTTTTGGTTAAAAATTATCCAAAATTAACGGTAAGCTTGCAATAATGTTTTCTAGTCCGGTGGTACTGGTAGGTTTCTGTGGGAAATTCCAGCATGCAGCCGTTCATCTTTGCGTCATTACATCATGTCTGTTTACATAAAGAAGGAGTCCCAGTAGGCTATAGACCTTATTTTCCAGAGAAACATGCGCGCCGCCATTTTTAGAATATTGTCTTTGAACTTCCGTTTTCGCGGTAGCCCTGTATATTTCTATGGCATCGCTGTTGAAGAATAATTAGCTGGTGAAGTGGATTTACGTGTTGTAGAGTTAACAAAAGTTATCATGAGCATTGTAATGTTTAAAACGGGTGTCTTAACAAATGTCAGTAGAACGGGAAGATTTTAAAATGAGCAGTTCATTCATAAATACATAAGATCGCTGTGGAAATACAAGCCGGAAGTCAAAAGACAACGAGTGCTGAAAAGGGGCGGGGCTACATAAGGTCTATATGGCATGTGAGGATGCAGCTGGTAGCAGATAGTTTATAGCCTTTTTTCATAGCAGCTGAAATAATTAAACTTATAATTTTGATGGAGGATAATCCAGAAAGGTCCAAATGACAATCATCAGTGGCAACTGGAGATGTTCTCTTAGTCAAAAACAAAAGACTTTGGACTGCGGAGTGGCTGCAGAAATTTAAATCTACAGGCAACGCTAATATACACTAAATACATATAGTCACGTAATGCTGGTGTTGTTAACATTAACAATTTGAGAACAAAGTATAACAATAATAATTTGCACAGATTGACGTGATCCGCAAATAACTGCAATCGCAGGTTTCAAAACTTACAGACTGCAGCTTTAAATTTCAAAAACATTAAAAAATCTTAATGAGCCCAAACTTGTGAACAATGGTTTATTTTTAAAATAATAAAAATCAAACAGCATGTGTGTGTGTCAGAGTTATGTTTAGCTTAGTTATCTTTTCGTTCTTGTGTTTCTAGTTATTCCTTTCTTAGTTACCCTTACTAGTTTCCTTATTATGAAGAGATTGAAAAAAAAAATCAGTTGGTTTTATATTAATTAGTTTTAATCACTTCTTTCCTCTATCATGAAGATCCATTGAACCACACTATTAAAGAAAGGAACAGAGAAGAGGAGGGAAGAAAGCGAGAGAAAATGAAGTAGAATATTGTTTAATTAGTATAGCATTCCATTTCAACTACTCATAAAGTCTGTGATGTAGGGAGTCCATTCATACCCAACCAAGGCCAGGATTTTTCATCCGTACAGCATTTTAATGATCTTTTAAAAAAAATGTGGGTATTAATAAATCCAGCAATGATTCTTCCTCTTCAGTGTAACTCCCCATTTCAGATATGTCACATAATTGCAATGGCTGGAAGTAAATTTAGCGGTTATGACTGCACTGTCAGAAAAAAAGGTAAAAAGGTACTAATATGTACCTTTAAGGTACAAATATGCACTTTTAAAGTACTAATATGTACCTTTAAGGTAGTAATATGCACCATTTAGGGGTAAGTAAGGTACAAAAATGTACCTTTTCAATTTTGTACCTTAGGGTACAGCCCCAATTTTTTTCTGACAGTGTGGACTGACTTTCTCCTCTTGAGTGTGTTTTTTTAAGCAAATGTTGTAATATGTGTGTAAAGTAGTTAACTTTGCCTGTCTGCCCATTTGTTAAGTGTCTGTTGGGATGTAAAGGTCTGGTGCTTGTGACCTTTGCCCCTTTAGGCATGGCTGAACCTGTTTATGTCTGTCACAAGTGTTGTAGCTTTAAATGTAAAGGGCTCATATGCACGTACATTTTAAACACATCATCGGAGAAGAGACAATATATATATATATATATATAAATATGTCCAATGTGTCCATAACGCTTAGAGTCACACGCCCCGGGTTTGCATGGATCTCACGACACAAATTTGCCAGTTCTGATCTTAGTCAGAGGGTGCAGAGTTTACTAATGCATTTGAGTCAAACCGCCACATGCTTGTTCATACAAAAACAATCACGATACTGCAACTTGCTAAGCCAGTTGATAGACAAAATCAAAAAGTTCCATGATGTGCTACATGCTCCTTTCGTGGGCCTTTAGTTTGAATCTATCCTGACGCAGATTTGCGGAAATATGGACTCCAATAATCTACTGGTCATAATGATTTCAGAAGAATCCAGAGTAAATCAAATATAACATTTTATTTGTCATGCCAATTACATAGTTGGACAATTAGAAGCCAATTCAGATATAATAAATGCATAACATCAATTGCTCAAAGATTAATTTTATAGCTTTATTGCAGGGTGTTTGATCTCAGTTTTTGTCTCAGCATGAAAATCAAGTCTTACACACCTCTTAATATATCTACGAGATCGGGTGAGTAAACAATGAACTATTATATTACAACTGTTCCTTTTGAAATACTTTCTTGTTGCAAAAAGTCTTTTATTGTATGTAAGACTGTTTTTGCAACAACACGAACATGTTTTTTTCCAATGAAACGTGTTCGTGTCATTTCAAATATCCAGATTGATTGTCTCAGAGGGAGTGTATGAGTTGCAACCCACCAGCATGTTCAGAACAACTATCCATTTCCCAGCTTGCTTTGCTTTGCAAAGTCCCTCTTGCCTGAACAAGCTATTGAGGTGCTGGGCTCTAACATGATTGGGTTAATAATCAGATAATCAGGACCATAGCAAGGGTATCCGTGGCCCCAGTGCAGGTTGTTGCTGGGGGCCACCTCGAAAGCCAGCGGCCCTGATAAAAGCCACCACCTTTCTAACCTCTAGTGACAGCCCTGCAGCTAATGAAAGATAGTGACAGCATTTGGATAAAAATGATGGAACAAAAGCTCAGGACATGATCACAAGCTTTGCTGCTCTTATAATCAGAATAAAATGAGCTGAAGTGACTCAAACAGGTTTTCAGAAACCTGGTATCTGGTATCTGACTGTAATTCTTGGAATCAGCTCAAATCAATTCAGCTGCATTGTATGCAAACTTCAGTGGGATGCATGTCACCACTAGCCCCCGTCTGAAATGTCCCACTTTGACCTCCACCTCTATATGGAAATGAGCAGCAGCAAGTTTTGTCTTGTGTTCTGAAAAAATGCTATCAGTCTTTGCTTTCTTAGTTGGGCTGGCTGTTAATGTTTACACACATTTAGTTTATACAGTTTGATCATTTGCCAGGTCCAAACTATAGATGAATTATTATATATTTTTTTATACAGTTAAAAATGTAACAATATTTAGTAAGAGTAGAAACATTACTCTATTTGCCATAATCTTACATAACCAGTATTTCTTACAGTAACAAATAAAGCAAAAAAGTTTTCAAAAAAGTTGAGTAAAGAAGAAAGTTGAGTAATTTTTCAAAGCAGGTTGCTTTTGTCTGACTTTCTTTAGATGACATGTTCGCTACATTCCAAATTGACACAAAATATGACATGCTAAAACAGAAGTTATGTAAAAATTCTGTAATAAAGGTGTGCCTTACATATCCAAACATTACAGTGACTGCTTGAACTGACATAGGCAGTAAGAATGTGTACCTCCCAGGGGAAAAGATGACAAATAAAAGTTGATGAATGCACAAATACATTGCATACGGAAGAGGATTAGGGCCAAGCAATAATAAAAATAAATAAAACCATCTCGAGATTAAAGTTGTTACATTTTGAGAAAAAAGTCGAGATAAAATGTTGAGAATAAACTCGTTAAATTACGAGAAAAAACTCATTAAATTTCGAGAAAAAAGTCGAGATAAAATGTTGAGAATAAACTCGTTAAATTACGAGAAAAAAACTCGAGATAAAATGTTGATAATAAACTCGTTAAATTAAGAGAAAAAACTCGCTCAATTTCGAGAAAAAAGTCGAGATAAAATGTTGAGAATAAAGTCATTAAATTACGAGAAAAAAGTAATTAAATTACGAGAACAAATTCGTTAAATTATGAGAAAAATGTCGTTAAATTACGAGAACAAATTCGTTAAATTTCGAGAAAAAAGTCGAGATAAAATGTTGAGAATAGTCATTAAATTACGAGAAAAGAAGTCATTAAATTACGAGAACAAATTCGTTAAATTATGAGACAAAGATCGTTAAATTACAAGAAAAAAGTCATTAAATTACGAGAACAAATTCGTTAAATTATGAGAAAAATGTCGTTAAATTACGAGAACAAATTCGTTAAATTACGAATTTGTTCTCATAATTTAACATCTTTTTTCTCATAATTTAATGACTTTATTCTCATAATTTAATGAGTTTATTCTTAACATTTTATCTCGACTTTTTTCTCTAAATTTAACAACATTTTTCTCATAATTTAACGAATTTGTTCTCGTAATTTAATGACTTTTTTCTCGTAATTTAATGACTTTATTCTCAACATTTTTATCTCGACTTTTTTCTCAAAATTTAACGAGTTTTTTCTCGTAATTTAATGAGTTTATTCTCAACATTTTATCTTGACTTTTTTCTTGAAATTTAACACGTTTTTTCTCGTAGGCTAATTTAATGAGTTTATTCTCAACATTTTATTTCGACTTTTTTCTCGAAATTTAACAAGTTTTTTCTCGAAATTTAACAACTTTAATCTCTTTTTATTTTTTTATTATTGCTTGTCCCTAATATAAATAGGGACTTTTTTTGTGCAGAATGTACTAAAATATGAATAATTATACTGGAAATGCTGTGATTCTTCAATTCTGATAAACTGTGACTTTTTCTTACATCTCACATTTGAGATATTTTCTAGATTTTTCCACATGACGAATATTTTCATCCTTGAGTAAAACTTGGCAAGATAACACTTCAATGCTTAAAATATTTATTTATCTATTCTATATTATTTTCTTCTTATTAATATTATATTGTTATGCTTTTATATTCAATTTTTTATTTTAAAGAAAAAAATGAAATAATGTTAATGTTGTGTTATTTCAAAAAATGACACACAATTCCATGTTTAAAAGTTGAGTTTATTAACGGAAATTGAAAAATAAATGCAAAGGAGCCAAAACCTGTTTGTCAAATTAACTGGTAAAGTGAAAATTCAGTTTTTTTGTGCAGCACATTTATGCACAGTTTACACAAATGGACACACTTTACACAAACAAAAGCATCAAGGAAAAACAGTTAAACCTCTATCCCACCATAAAAAGAAACATGAAAAAGACTTGTAACAAAACAATGCAACATATTTTCTATTTTTATTTTAGATTTTACACCATCTAAACATGAGCACCATAAAATCATAGTCCGTGCAATGGTAAACCGTACCCCAGAAAAATAAATTCATACTACTGGTTTAAGGCATTTGTTCATTTTAACTCTACCCTATACCATGTATTTCATATGAACGCTTCCATTTTTTGAGTTTGAATGGCTAATGTATACTGGTAATGCATGGTTGTACAAATGTTTCCAAATCATGTAACACAAGATCATTAGAAAGCATCAGATGTTGTCTTGTGTAATGTCACATATATGACCATTTATTCATGACCAAGATGAAACTCTGTTTTTGTTTTTCAAACCATACTTTACAACAAAAGAGAGAGAGAGAGAGAGCTTATTTACATACAGGGAATTTTGTACCAAATGTACTTGAACAAAAATCATCCATTATCTCTGGAGCAAACAGGAATGATCAATATTGAGTTTGTTTTTCTTTTGCCTTGAACTCAACTTCAACCTGGTATGTTCTGGACCACTGCGCAAGTAAATGAAGGAAGTATATGGTATACTCTTCAGGTCTTGTTTTCTACTTGTGCTCACAATCTAGATCTGGGTTCTCCTCCGGGGTATCGCTGAAAATATGAAAGAGAGGTCACAGAGATCACCAAAGCTTGTAGCACAATGCTTGTTCAATCTATGTGCGTGTAATACATTTTTTTTTTAAAAGTCCAAAAATGTTAAATTGATGTTTAGGGAATTATTTACCAGGTCTTCTTCCAGGCACTCTTGTTCCCTCTGAAAACAGATTAGCAAAAGACATAGAGGTCAGCCATGTTGGGACAGTTTAGCTTTTGATACCTTTGCAAATGTTAGAATCTCACCTTGAATGTATCTAGTGATGCTCCCAGGGTCCTCGCCGATATCTAGCGTGAAAGAAGAAGAAATAATGAATAGTACTGACATTTATCTGATTATACATGAAGAACTAGAGAGAAAAGGAAAAAGGAGGAAAGTTTAGTGGTTAACTGGATCGGCTTTACTCCGTAGCTTGTAGCATATCTAATTCCAAAGTAGTATAAAAAGAAAAACAATAAATCAAAAGGTTTCGTTGCCTTTTACCAGTACCCTTAGCACAACAAAAAGACACCGCATTCCGTAACCTAGAATATGACAAACCTTATGGAAAAAAGGATTGAAATGAGGAAGACAAAATGAGGTTAACTGTTAGCGCTAGCATGCTAATAAAGGGTTCAAAGTGTCACACTACCATAAAGCTCCATATTGGAGGAGCTGGTGACTGAATATTCAGGACCTGTTGATACAAAACATTAAGCAGGTGTCAATACTTGTGAAATCCAGGTCCAGGAAAGGGTGGGTTCTGGCAAGCTCGAGCTTCAAATGAACTATTGGGAAACATCGCATGTGCTTTTCATAGCTATATTCCAACTTAAATTATCACACATTTGTCTTTTGGAGAATGACCAAACATTTGTAATAAGAGTATGACTAAAAGGAAACACTTTGATTTGTCATTCATAGTTATTAGGGTGCTTGGGTGTATTTGGCCCAGTGGACTGTTATAAAAATCAGTGCATTCTGTCATTTGTTTAATCGGCAGAAATTTCCATCACATCTTCAATTATGTTTTGTGTTTAAAAGCATTGTGTGGAGAAAATTACCCCCCCCCCCTCTGAATAATTTCTTACTCACAAAGCTGCATTCATGGGTGTGCTAATTGATGTTTACCTTCAATGACTCTGGTGACTTTGGTCATAGTTGGATCCCCTTCAATGACTCTGGTGACTTTGGTCATTGTTGGATCCCCTTCGATAACTCTCGTAACCTTAGTCATGGTAGGCTGTCCTTCAATTACCCTGGTGACCTTTGTGATAGAAGGTTGACCCTCAATCACACGGGTAACCTTCGTAATGGTTGGGGAGCTCTCAAAAACACGCTCTCCCGGGATGACTCCTACTGAATAAGAAAAGTACTCAGTACTCGTCAAACAAAAACATCTTCATGCAGCACAGAGCAACAATCTACGGTAGCTCTCTCATGTGTAATGAGCTTCATTGGTGTCAGTTACCTATGACTCCTTCCTAGAGGAAAAAGGTGAACTTTGATTGTCAGATTTCAAGAAAACCAAATCATTCAAAAAACTGATAAAAAAGAAACTGGCATAAAAGCCATTTTTAATATACATACCCGACATCAGAGGGATCTCCTGATATCTGTATCCAGTAACAAACTGCAAAGGAAAGAAAACAAAAATTCACCTATGTAAATATCCTGTGTATTACTATTACAGGTTTTTTTAGGCATAAAAGTAAAATTAGCTACAAAAAAAAAAAAGAAAAAAAGGCATTTGGATCCCACTAGACATCTGCTTTGTGAGATGATATCAAGGCATGAAGCCTGAATTTGGTTGCACATAGTCAAGTTAAAGGGGTAGTTCACCCAAACGACATGAGTGTGGAACGACATGGGTGAGTAATAAATTACATTATTTTCATTTTTGAGCAAACTAACCCTTTAAGTCCACACCGGCATGGCAAACTAAACAGGCCTTTCTGTGAACTACTTCATGCTTGTTGCATGTGTGTCACTACTTGTCCTGTGGGTGGCGCTAGCAGATGTTGAGTGTACTTGAGTGTACCAAAACAAGAAGATGAGTTAGTCTGAGTAAAAAGCATGTTCTTGAGTGATCTTCATGAGTGTGTTGCTTGCGTCTTGGCGATGAGGATGCCATTGGAATTTGAGTCAGCCTACAACCTTTCTACAAAATGTTGGTGAGCCGTTGATGCCATTTAAGGCATGGCATGGATTCGTGTTTTCGAATCCCCTCTCTCTTGCTACAAGGGCCATTTGGAAGGCACATAGGTGCTGATAGTGATCAAAGCCTATAGGCCAAGATGTATGTACATCAGGGGTCTACGAATTGTCACACCTTTAGTACAGTGGGGGAAGTTTTAATCTTCTGATTTGGTCAGTTTGAATGTCTCACATTTGGGTTTCAGTCACACGGTCAAGGAAGGGATAAAAGAAGATTGTAACTTGCTCTGGCTCTTTTTTTTACTGGGGCTTCTTTGCTCTGGCTCTTTCTTCTCTTTTCTAAAGACTAGATATTTTCAATCTTACAATCTGCAACCATTGTATATTTGTCTGGTTAATTAAAAAAAGAAAAGCGGGCTGTCGCCATCTTGGCAGTGCGTCACCGCACGTCACTTCCGGATAACATGAAAATGGGCAAAGAGTTGGAACGTGGTTGGAACTGAGGTGTCTGTTTGCTAAAACCACGCCCGCCTAGCTCGATGTGACCAAGTTAGCTCAGGCTAAGGAGATATCTATCTATCTTAGACACTATCTAAAATATTAATAAAGATAACAAGTTATATCATTAGAAAGTTCTAAAGGTTTACTGTCAATCTACGGTGCCTGTTTACGCTATAGATGCTCCAGCAACGGTAATATTGTAATTTGTGTCGGGTGTACAAATGACAACACGCAAAAATCCAAACGGGACTTCATACCTTTATATTGAAATAGCAATCGCGAGATGAGTCCACTCCGTCACACTTGGCTAAAATGTGCATGAGCGTCCATTGAAAAACAAAAGCGCTAAATCCACTAAATATTGATATATTGTCCATTGTTTGCTAGCCTGGTAATACCAGACTCTGCTACTTCACTTTGCTTCGTAGACAGAGTCTGGAATGGCATAATAGAGAAGTGTTTTCTCTCTCGCTAGGGGATGCTTGTCTGAAGTTTAAAATCATTGGTTACCCGTAAGCCAATCAGATACGTTTAGTTATGACGTATGTTATCCGCCTGTACAGCCGCATCGAAGCACAGACATCATGCATCTAACTCAAATCTATGATTGAACTTCCACTGTAAACCTGTTGTAAACACATGATGATGTGAGCGAAATACCGGAGTGAACATGGCTGTAAACGACTTTTGCAGATTATGCGAAGTTAATGCATCCCGAAGTTTGCATCCCGTGTCTCGTTTCCCATTTCCGCGGTCGTTTCGGTTTTCGATTTCTCTAACCTACAATGTAAAACTCGGCGCTTAGCATCTACGTCACGGCTCTCAGCCCGCCCTCTGTTCATTGATTGGCCCGGCTGTTTCCAGACCGGTGGCAAACACAAAGCTATGACGCTGTATCAGACTGAGTACAGAAGCGAAATGAAATTGAGCGGAAGTAGGAAGTCTGATGTAGTCAGGTTAATTGTTTGCATCAAATTCCTAACAAATGATCTGCTTTCCATCATCATTCTTTAAGAAATTATGCAACCTGAGCAGCGTTTATGTTGTAAAACTGTATATGAATGTGTATATTGGACTCATGTCCAAAGTATAATTTTTCAAATTGTGCAGCAGTTTTAGTTATAATATCCAAGCAGTGCTGTCGGATTTTATGGTGTCTTGAGAGGCATATTCTCCAGCCATTGTCACTGTATTAAATCTGACGGACAAAACTTTTAGCCAATGCCAAGATGATCCAATAATGTTTGTTCTGTTTATCTTCCTCATGTGTGCACATGTACACAGACGCTCATCTGTCTCGACCATTAACCGCACATCAAGCCATATTATTTAATAATTGTATGAAATAAATTGCAGTATAAGTCACTTGCATATTGGCTTAAAGGGATAGTTCACCCAAAAATGAAAATTTGATGTTTATAAGCTTACCCCCAGAGCATCCAAGATGTAGGTGTCTTTGTTTCTTCAGTAGAACACAAATTATGATTTTTAACTCCAACCGTTGCTGTCTGTCAGTCAAATAATGCTAGTGGATGGGAACTTCTACAATAACAGTAAATAAAACTTGCATAGACAAGTCCAAATTAAACCCTGCAGCTCGTGACGACACATTGATGTCCTAAGACAAGAAACGATCGGTTTGTGCGAGAAACCGAACAGTATTTATATCATTTTTTATCTCTAATACACCACTATGTCCAACTGCATTCAGCACTCGATTCGTTTGGTCTGATCGCGCTCTGACAACGGCAGTGATGTCTCGCTCTCATTGAAGTATATGCGCGAGACATCACTGCCGCTGTCAGAGCGCGAATCAGACCAAACGAATCGAGTGATGAACGCCGTTGGACATAGTGGTGTATTAGAGGTAAAAAATGATATAAATACTGTTCGGTTTCTCGCACAAACCGATCGTTTCGTGTCTTAAGACATCAATGTGTCGTCACGAGCCGCAGGGTTTAATTTGGATTTGTCTGTCGAGTTTTATTTACTCTTATAGTCCAAGTTCCCGCTGACTTGCATTATACCACTGACAGACGGCAGCGGTTGCAGTTAAAAATCATCATTTGTGTTCTACTGAAGAAACAAAGACACCTACATCTTGGATGCGCTGGGGGTAAGCAGATAAACATCAAATTTTCATTTTTGGGTGAACTATCCCTTTAAAGAGAAACTGGGGGAGGTTGCAGCTTGGTACCATTTGCAGAATCACCGGACTGGAGTCCATTCTCCTGAGTCAAACTTGCCAAGTCCGAACTACCAAGGACGCAAGTCTGAACTTTGCGTACTTGGTATTGAGAAACGCCTCACTGTGTTATTTTTCAGGCTAAATGAACCAATGCGCATGTGCAGTCCTAAGCGCAAGTCTCAGGTTTCTATGGGAACTAGAGTCCTCTAATGGCAGCTGCAGTGATGCAATGACTTAATCAATCAGTGATTGGCTCTTTTACTAAGAAGGCGGGACGTATTGCACCATATTGCGCTTTGCAGTTTCTCCAAGCCTGTTCACTTGGCGGCCATATTTGCAACGACTCCGGGCAGCTATTTCGGGCATCCAAGACCAAGTCCTGTCTATTTGAATGGGGGAATCCTGAAATCTCAAAAACTGCTTGGCGAACTTACAATTAAATAACATATTTCAAATAAGCAACAAAATCTGACTTGAACTGTCCCATAAATGTTGTTTAAAAAGCGTATTTTTCAGGCTAGATGAGATAACATGCATGTGCAGTCCTAACCGGAAGCCTCTAAAAGCAGTGTTTCAATGACTTTATCAATCAGCGATTGGCTCTTTTACTTAGAAGGTGGGACGTATTCCGCCATATTGTGCGTTGCAGTTTCTCCCATTCGTAACTAATAGGAGTGAACCGTCTTTCAATATCTACAGTCTTTGAGATGAGTTAGACTGTGTAAAAAGCGTGTTCATGAGTGATCTGTGTGTTGCTTGCATCTTTACAAAGACATAACAATATATTGTTCAATACCTTAATTTGGATGTATCGGATGATCCTTTTCAGGAGTGAAAGGAGTTCCTGGCTCCCAGTAGGTATATCTTTAAAATATAATGACAATTAATAGTTCTTGAAACATGGACTTCATTGCTACAAAAAACATGTATATCACTGTAACTGCAATTTCATAATTCCCAACCCTCAGGGTACAGAAGAGTCCTGACGAAGTGAACAACTCCATTTGTGGCCATTATATCCGATTCAGGAACTTTCACAGTGTTGACCTGCATGCTCTCATTTACCTACAAATTGCAATATTTTTTCAATAAATAAATGCTATCATAAAACAAACATAGCAAATATTATTATATTATGTAATTTTTGTTCTTTTTAAAAAACAAGTACAACAACAACGATCAAACAAACAAAAAGCACTGAAATATAACAATTATATATAACAATATATATAACAACAATATATATCTAATCTACTTGTTTCAATAATTAATAAAATATAGATATAAAGAATAATAATATGGGTTCTTGTTATGTTTTGGAGGTTACCTCATCTGAATATTAATTTTTATTTTCATTGATATAAGCAAATGTATTCAGATTTAGAAATATTAATTAATATAGACAGCTAATTTAGATTTTTTTAAACTTTATTTTTATTCATTTTTTTACACTTTTTATACACAGTATAACCTTACAGCAACATTTTAACCAAAGAAACACATTTTATGTGGGCTTCCCAATGTAAAGGTATATTAAAGTTACAAAAAAAAAAAAACTTTGTTAAAAAATAAAAAAAAGAAATTCTTCCATATATCAAATCAATTCATGTTTCTTCTACTTTTAAATCCGAGGTTGTATCAAGATAAGCGGTTTACTACAAAGCATGGTTTAATTTGACTCACAGGAAATTCCCACCATAAAACTCTATATTACAGAGTGGAATCATATAATCTGATGTTCTTGCATGTGTTCCTATAAAACAGATGTTATGACTGGAAATTAATTTCAAGGCTGGACAGCAGGAGTGCTGGATACTTACATACAACACCTTCAAATTGCTGCCCTGGAGAGTTTTGAGGAGGTTAGTGACTCCAGTCTCCAAGCCTCCACCGATGAAGACGCCGTTACTGAAGTGATAGAGCAGAATGGTTCTGAGGGCGTTAACGTCACCTGATCACAGAGAAGAGACGTTGTCATATCCTGTAGCCTCTGTCTTTGATCTTTAATCTCATTAATCCTGAATAAAACAAAGCTAAACAGTAATTCCAGATGTGGTGTGCCTTGAAAATGACATGTATGAAAGAACTCACTCTTCAAAAGAGACAAGTCTCTCTCACTGAGCCCTGCAAAAGCCTCATCTGTTGGAGCAAAAAGTGTGTAATCTCCTTGCTTTCTGAGCAGACCAGTCAGACCAGCTGATTCCATCAGGGACAAAAATATTCTGCAGCAATGAAGTGATAGTCACTACAAGGACAAGAAAGCTATCTTCATTTTGACTAGATAAAACTTTACTTTTTCTTACTTGAATCTTCCGTTTTTCAACAGAACTTCGTACATGGTGGACTCTGGTGCCGTAATCAGGGTCTTCATGAGATGGAGGGCACCGTTACTTCCCTCTTTGCTTCCACGGATCAAGCAGGCGTTCTCAATGCAGACAGCCTTCGTAGTTAAAATATTACGAGACAGTTCACTTCCTCTGCGTATACTAATGGAAACTATTTGAGCTATTACTTAGAACTTACAATGTCAATAAATGTCAATGTAAGTAATGGCCAAAAAATAAGAATTCATGCATCTAAGATTTCAGTGATGTAACACAGGGTTTTTATGATTCTGTTCAAGTGTTCCCATATGGCAAAATAAAGTAAATAAGTAAAAAAAAAAATAAAATAAAAAAAATCCCTGTTTAAAAAAAACACATTGTAAATACGCATTGTAAAAGAGGCAAGAAAAATTATATTAAAAGAGGCTGTATTTATTTTTGTATTTAAACTGCTAATATATACATGTTTATATAAATGTTTTATATATATATATATATATATATATATATATATTTTTTTATGTGTAGCTAATTACATTTAAAATACATTAATATAAACATGTATATATTAGCAGTTTAAATACAAAAATAAATACAGTTAATATAAATACAATATATATTTATAAGCAGTATATTTCCTGACATATTTTGCACATGTATATATATATATATATATATATATATATATATATATATATATATATATATATATATATCAGTACAGTCCAAAAGTTTGGAACCACTAAGATTTTTAATGTTTTTAAAAGAAGTTTCGTCTGCTCACCAAGGCTACATTTATTTAATTAAAAATACAGTAAAAACAGTAATATTGTGAAATATTATTACAATTTAAAATAACTGTTTTCTATTTGAATATATTTCACAAAGTAATTTATTCCTGTGATGGCAAAGCTGAATTTTCAGCATCATTACTCCAGTCTTCAGTGTCACATGATCCTTCAGAAATCATTCTAATATGCTGATCTGCTGCTCAAGAAACATTTAATGTGTACAATTGTACAAAATATTTGTGTACAATATTTTTTTTCAGGATTATTTGATGAATAGAAAGTTCAAAAGAACAGTGTTTATCTGAAATCTAATCTTTTGTAACATTATAAATGTCTTTACTGCCACTTTTGATTGATTTAATGCATCCTTGCTGAATAAAAGTATTCATTTCTTTAATTTCTTTTCAAAAAAATAAAAATAAAAATTCTTACTGACCCCAAACTTTTGAACGGTAGTGTATAATGCTACAGAAGCTTTGTATTTCAGATAAATGCTGTTCTTTTGAACTTTCTATTCATCAAGGAATCCTGAAAAAAAAGTACACAACTGTTTTCAACATTGAAAATAATCATAAATGTTTATTGAGCAGCAAATCAGCATATTAGAATGATTTCTGAAGGATCATGTGACACTGAAGACTGGAGTAAAGATGCTGAAAATTCAGCTTTGCATCACAGGAATAAATTACTTTGTCAAATATATTTAAATAGTACACAGTTATTTTAAATTGTAATAATATTTCACAATATTACTGTTTTTTACTGTATTTTTAATTAAATAAATGTAGCCTTGGTGAGCAGACGAAACTTCTTTTAAAAACATTAAAAATCGTAGTGGTTCCAAACTTTTGGACTGTACTGTATATATATTCACATATTACACATAATTATTGTTCCATATGGAAGATTCTAATTCATAAGTAAATCAAAGGTCAAAGACACTGACTGTGCGGTAGACGAAGACTCTGAGAAGTTTCCCTGCGAGTGTTTCCAGGCGCTGACCATTGTACAGCTGACTTAGCACAATCTTGTTCTTCAGGATGTGGTTTTCCAGAATGATCTTCAGGAAGCTCTGGTCCATGGACATCACCTCATCTAGATTGCAGACGAAAAAATATATTTGCAGTTGTGGTTTACCATCATGACAAGGAAGTTTTGTGATAACATCAATAACAAGACATAATGCAATTCGATTAAAAAAAAACAATCATCCTCTTCCATATTAGAACATACCCATAACCAAAGTGGCTATAAAATTAAAACATTATATGTGTCAAACTGCAACAAGTAAAGACTTGGTCGGCCTTTCGTGGTGAGCAGTTTGTGGAATGTGCATTCCCAGACAGGACTTTCAGTTATTGTAACCCCAGGCACTGTCCCTTTCCCCCTATGCAGCCTAGTGAAAAGGAACGATTTACCCCTGTAAATATAATGTGATGAATGTGTTCACCTGTCATTAGCCACAAATGAACTACAAACATGTGATGATGAGGTGAAAGATCCAGCTTAGCCTCCTGTGAGGTCTGAAACATTCTGTACGGGAGGTAAGATAACAGAAGTTTTCATCTTCTCTTTCTTTCACAATCTTTTCACTGCTGGAAGCCCAGTGAGGCTCATAGATTAACAGATAGACAGCTACTATGTCAGCAAGCTGCCTTTTTCCATACACGTGCATTATATGAATCCTCTGTTTTTACACCTACTATCCCGTGAGGAATCAAAGTTATAGTTATGGAACAGCAAAAGTTAACAAAGGCAAGGCACATCAGCAGCTGAAAGAACACAGGTCTTGCTAAGGTAGAATTAAAACAGACAATGACAGAGAAGAAACAAGCAACTGAGCTACAGCAAGGAGACTATGAAGAATAGTTAAAGAGAAGAAGAGGGAGATTGACGTGTATTTGCTCACCGTTGAAGGCTGCGTTGAGTGGAGCCAGGAGCGTGTACTCAACCTGGGGTCTCATGGCTGCAGACAAGCCCAGCTCTGTCATCATGTCACTGAAGGTGCCCTGAGATTCTCCAATCAACTCCGTAACCTGTTTAGCTTAGATGAAAAAGGCAAAATCCCAGCATTTATAAAGTATTGTAGAAGAGAAGGTTTTATCGGAGAGATTGCACTGTAAAATATTGTAGTGTGCATTTACATTCCAAGCTACTAAATTTGTACTTCCTAATAGAAATCTCTCTTAAGATTATAGAAGTTCTTACTGTAAATTTTTGTCAATTTAATGTGTCGTTGTTGAATAAAAGTATTAATTTATTTTAAAGAGGACCTATAATGCCCCTTTTACAAGATGTAATAAATGTATCTGGTGTCACCAGAATGTGTCTGTGAAGTTTCAGCTTAAAATACCCCACAGATCATTTATTAAGCTTGTCAAATTTGTCTCTATTTGGGTGAGAGAAAAAACACGCCGTTTTGTGTGTGTCCCTTTAAATGTAAATGAGCTGCTGCTCCCACCTGCTTTCCAGAAGAGGGCGGAGCTTAAACAGCTCACGCTTCAGTTGCTCAACAATACCAAAGCTGGAGAATCTCACGCAGCCAAAATGAGGATTGTCAGTAACGGTGTTCAGCCTCACATTGTTCAAACCGGAGTCGGATACTGATGGAGAGACTCAGGAAGAAGTTACAAATTTTTAGAATGGAATTGAATGTTTCTGAATGGTTTGTGAATAAATTTATATAGTTGCTGTGGAGGTCATCAACTAACATGTGCCGTCATGTTAATCTTTTGTGCAAATCCAGCATTGAATTGACCCCCATTTGTGAAGCATTCCGGCGTAAAATGACGGCATGTTAACAACGGTCTACTACAACAACTCTTCCTCTTCTGTAAAGCAGCCCAACATGGCCTCACCCTCTTTGTTGTGTGTTCTTGGGGGCAGGGCTTTTTAATTTGATATGGCCAGATTTCACAGGATAAATCAGTAATTTCTGCACTCAAAAAAAAAAAAAAAAGGGTAAAAGAGGCTGATAGGATAAGTTTACCAGAGTTGGGCATGAGGACTTCATCGATGAGGTGGATGACTCCATTGGTGGTGACAATGTCCTTCTTGAGTACCATCTTTATGCCATTGACTGTGAGACTATCGCCATCGCAGCCAATCTCAATATTGCTGCCCTCCAGGGTCTCATGAGACGTGCCGGCCATGATGGCCTCAGAGCACTGAACAGAGTTCAACAGATGGTAGTTGAGGAGAGCTGGAAGAGAAGAAATATCAGTCTCTGTCATCCAAGCACATCTGTTATTCCTCTTACACGCCTCTTGAGATATGAGGAAATCATGGAAAAATGATATTATGTTTTTTTGATGTTTAGAACATACCACATCAGGTAGAAATCACTAATGGTAAGGAGTCTGTTTGAAAATGGATCATACAAACATGCTAACAATGATTTAACAGTATTTGCTTTAAATTATTTAGCATGCAATCACTTGGCAAGCACAGTTTTGAAATGCATATAGGTACACATTTACATATATAGATAGCTTCCACATGAATTTTGATTTCATGATGTTTAGTATTTGTTAAATTCTGTGATTTAATATATAGTTTATGTAGATAGCATGCAAATGCTTTCATGCAATCCGTTATGTCATTGCATTTCCCATTAGTTCCCAAAAGGGAACCTGGGGGATCCTTGGGAGCCTTTGGGTCCTCTCTGAGTGAGTCTCTCAGCAGCTCCGAACCATTTGACTGGAAATAGAGCGAGTCAAATGTCTGGCTATGGACTAATAAGAGGGCAGAGATCCCATCGCCACCATTTTTCACTGGATCGTAAAGCTAGCAGCTGTTTCCTGTCTATATGTCTCTGGCAAGACAAGGATTATGCTCTTTTCAGAGGGTCTTAGATCTTTCACCTTTGGCCTTACAACGAACATATTGCTTTAATGGTAACAAAATTTATTCTGCATTACTCTGGAAAACATGAACCACTGGAGCCAAATGGGCGCATACATTCAAGCTTTTAATGGTTAACTGTACCAGGCATCCGTATTTAGGTTAAGCTGGAGTCTTCCTTTTTCATTTCCATGGCTTCCCTCTATGAAAGTGGCTTAAGTAGCAGATCAAATGTCTTTCCGCTTGGCACAACAGATTTAGCCATAATATCTGTTTTATTTTAGTTTTCACTTAAGCAGTTAATAAAGCAGTTTTTCACTTTCAAGCAGTTAATACAACCCTTAGTGTATTTCAGACAAACCTTATATTCATGAGAGTGGGGTATTATGTCATTCTTTTACATGATCACTGGGAAAGCTAATGCATCTGAACTCCAAAGCAAACATCAACCACGGTATTCTGAAAATACTGTAAGACGTACACATAAACTTAAGTATTGCTGCCGAGAACCTTCCTTCAGATTTGATCTGTTCTCCAAGTGGCTCAACTGTAACTCTGCCCAAATCTCAAAGTAGTCCCATAAGTGTTGTTATGGCACTGTTTGCCAACTGTCTGAGAATTCCAGGTCTACAGCTTGGAGTGCAGTGGGCCCATCTGGTTTGAAAGGGGGCAAAATAATACTTGGCCTCACTCAGTTGACTCATATCAACAAACACGGCACGAGCGAACTGCCAGACCCTTGATTTCCTGCACCTTTGTCTCATTAAATAAGAATAAGCCTTTTTTTTTTTTACACCAAGTCTGCCATCAGTATGGGATTTAACATGTCCCTTTGGCAACTTAAAGCACTCCATTTGAGAACAGTGCAGTGGGATGTCATGGGGTGTTTTACGTTTTTGTGCTTGGGTTTACCTTGGAGGGAAACCTTGTCTTTCATAAGCCTGTCCAAAACCTCTCTATCCAGCTTCTCAAAGGCATCGTTGGTGGGGGCGAACAGGGTAAAGTGTCCCGGCTGACCCAGCTTCTCAATCAAACCAGCCTCAGTAGCCACAGTCTGGAAAAGAAAAGGAGCATAACCAACTCTTGGTCAGTGGGTTTAGTTCATGGACTACACGGCTCCAAGTTCTTACGACTTACACTCAGAGTGCTTAGTTCATCGTCCACTTCAATCACATCCTGAATGGTGTTGCCAACAGCCGTGATGACGCGGTCAATGACGTGGACCACTCCGTTGGTGGCCACCTGGTTGCCGTGAATGATCCTGGCACAGTTCACAGTGACAACCTGAACAAGAACCATGTGTGAAATAAGTCCCTCATGGAGAAGCAAGTAACCTAAAACATAACCCTCCGTTTCTCAAGATATCAAATTACCCCATTGGAGTAATGATTGATGAGCAGGTTCAAGTCGTTGTACATGGAGGTGGCGGTCATTCCATTCTTGAGGTCTTTGGTGAGGAGACGTTTGTTGACCATGTGGTAATGCAGAGCATTGTACAGCTCGATATTAACATTGCTCACCAGAGCATTCCTCACTTCCTGTAGAACAGAGAGGAAGCCAATGCAAAACAGTCAAGGAATTACTCAATTTCCTTGTTTGTGCTGAAGAGAGAAAGGAATGAGATGTTACCGAATCGAGAAGATCCCAGGCATCATTACTGGGTGCGAAGAAGGTGTACGACCCGGCACCTTCAATCTCTTGCCTTAGCTTGGATAGAGCAGAGTAATCCTGGGTAGTTTTTGCTTTGACCAAGCCCAGGGTGCCATAAACGTTGTCAATGGGAGCAACTGCACGGAAAGTGACACAGATTAACCACAAGATTGAAGCCTGAGAACATTTTGTCCAACATTATAACTTTCAAATCAGGTAGCAATCATACTTAGCATAGTAAATTTGTATTTTATTGACAGTATAGCCAGACTTTGTGAATTACCAATGTCTGACTGATCAGTAAGATAACTCAAGATAACAGTAACTCAAATGAAGTCAACCAACCTGCAGGACAGCCTCGCAAGCCGTCCAGCTTCATGTAACCTGGGCAACACTCATACAACACAGTCCTGGACAAAGGAAGGAAAGACATAAAACCAGAAGAACATATGTTAAGAGAGTATTGAAGCTCAGACATTGGCGCCACTTGAAAAAATAAAATACCAGTAATGTACAGGCTCAAATTCATTTTTTTTTTTTCCCTGGATGCCATTCACTCGTCGTTACAAGCTATCCTGGATTTAATGATAACACAGTTCATGGTACTGGACAGACAGTCTGTCCATATGGCAACCATTAACTGTCTTTGTACATAAACATGCTATGTGGTCCCGAGGTTTGCGCCTTATTCCACTATCATTATGTTGTCACAGCATTGCATTAATACTTAAAGTACCCTGAAGCTAAGCGCTGAGACCAGCTTGGTGGTTTAGTAAGGCTGAGGGGTATTTTTTGGATCCAGGAAGCCTTTAAAGTAAATTTATAACCCAGTGAAAAACCTTGGTTTGGAAGTTACAATGTACAATGGAAGGAAATGTTGAATCAGCAGTTTTCCAGTAATGGAGGCTGCATTCTATGGTTTTTCTGTTTTCATTGAAAACGGCCCTTTAAACCAAGCTTGTAAATATGTTTCCATGACCACACAAATGGAATCTCATGGATGAGAAGTCATTTTGCTCTTGGTAGCTTTAAGAAACAAAAATATAATCTAAAAAGAAAACATAAAAAAAGAAATGATCTAAAAAATTGTATAAATAATATTATTAAACTATCTGAATATACATAAACACATTATGTGCTTTAAAATTTAAATGCAACTATTTTATTAAGCATCATGTAAAATAATGAAATGCACACTGCTGTACTTCAGAACTTGAATTATAATTGTAAACACCACCATAAACATTTTCTGTCTCACAAAGGTATTGTTATGCATCATTATTGCTGTTTGTTTTTTATTTCCATTCCATTTTGTGTGTGTTTAGCCAGTTGCAAGTTCATTTGAATTATAACAGGCTCTTAATATGAATAATGGGTTCAATAAAATGCACCTAAGCTAATTATACCAACTATACAGCAGCCATATTGTAGAGTTAATAAACAGCTGTTAATGGGAAACAGGTTTTTTATAAGGTCCTCTGAGAAAACACCACTGGAGTGTTACAATCCCTTTAGAAGTTCTCTCAGCTGCTGATAATAAACGCAATCCAGTAGTGGAGATTCAGAGATAGACAACAGTCAGGGTTAGTGCACTTGGAAATCTCCACACCAGCAAAATGGTTCCATGTGATGCATGTTGCTGAACTCCCCAGAAAAGTAAAACCGCCTGCAAATCATCAAATGAGAACTGACAGTCAGTTGTAAATTTTGTGGAAGAGTTTAAACTGACAAGTCCTAGAGATTGAGCAATCACGAGACTAAGAAGCTAATGGGGATTTCAAAGCGTTTAAAGCTATCCTCAATGTGACCGCCACATTGAGGATCCAGAAGCAATAGTTTTGGGTCATGGCTGGGCTCCATGTCTTCTATGGAAGTGAAGTGCAGTGAAATGATGAGATGATGAGATCATTAGGGCTTCACTAGAACATCATCCTAAGCATCTTTCCCAAAAATGGGAGGAAAACATGACTCCTGTTAACCAGACATGGTGAGGGAATCCAACCACATTAATCATTGAGGAGAAGATCAAATTTTCCAACTGAACTGAAATTCTCCCTGGTGATTCACCAGTTCAAAGGATCCACAACATTATGCATATGTTCAAACCATTATGGAGCTAAAACCATCAGATGGTGGAGATATCTACCAAAATATAGAGAGATAAGCTTTGTAGAACTTCAAATCTGGGCCCTATTTTAACAATCTAAGCGCATGATCTAAAGTATGATCTAAAGCATGATCTAAGTGCACTTAGGGTGTGTCCAAATCCACTTTTGCTAGTTTAACAATGGGAAAAATGGTCGGCGGGCCCGGCCCATGGTGTAAAAGGGTTGTCCCTAATGAGTAATGGTGTGTTCTGGGCATAACGTGCAAAAAAAATCAATCTCCCATCAATCAATAAAGTCTCATCCCGCATTCCCTTTAAAAGCCAGCTGCGCTCGTGCCATGGTGGATTCGCTATTTACATGGCGGAATTTGCAAGCGGAAAAACTGAGCGCTTCTCTAGCGAGGAAACGGATCTGCTTGTGCAGTTTTATCGTTATGCACACAATAATAATCTTTTACATTGAAATCCTTTTATTTTTAATATTTGGCATGTTTGTGAACTGCTGCATGTGTAATAAGCAGAGGCGCGTATTACTAATACGCTCTTTAAATAACAAAACAAATATTGCACGATTGACTTTAGACCAGGTTTCAGTTGGTCAATACCTCAGTCTATTTCAGTTGCTTCAAAATAGCAATGCGGCCAACAATGCACCTGAACACACCTCGTTTTCAGACCAGCATGCCCATGGGTGCACAAATGAACGCAAATGCATTTGCTATTTAAACATCATGGCGCAGGACGTCGGGCTGAAACTAGCAAAAAATACTTGTGCCTGGCGCCGCATTGCACTGAGTGTATTATAGGACCCTATAACTTGAATGAAAACAGACACTTCAAAAGGTAGTAATCTTCATTATTCCCTTATCTGCACACTGCGGCACCATCAGTAATATCATATTTTGCACATATCTTTGAGGGAGATCTAAGAATGTCATACTAATCTACGTTATGTAAGCTAAACACATTAAACCAGATATTTACAAAGATTGCCAGACCGCTATGTAATGGTCTGCTGAGTGCAGAGAAAATACTTAGAGCAGAACAGTTCCTGGCTTTCTGATATACAAAACTGCAAGACAAGCAGAAAATCTACAGAATATCTCAGGCAAGTCTGGCTTTGCAACTAAGGAAGTTTGAAACCACTGGAGGTTACCTCACATTGGTGCTGTTTGGTCACACGTGAGAGGCCCGGGAAAACTCTTAACGTTGCCGTTCCTCTTTTTTTCCAACCACGGAAAAAGGAAAATAAACCGGAGGCATAACAAACTCTACATGAATCAATGGCTGTGGTTGACCATGTTGTCCTCCAGAAACCACAACCTCATTACTGGAGCCTTCACAGTAGGACTTTGCCGCTCATATTACGGTTTATTATTGATCTAGATGTTGAAATCTTTCTTTTGTTGTCGTTTTTTTTTTTTTACATTTCACACGCCATTAAGTTCACTGAGTTTTGCCAAAGAGCTTCCCAAAAAACAAAAGAGCCTGCTGACATTTCCACCTTGTAGACAGCTGTGTATTCTTGCCCTAGGACAGAAATTTAAGGAGGAAAGGTGTTTCAACACAAGCCAAGCCCTCCAGGCGAGCTCTACTTCTTTCTTTAATCATCGATGGCATGTCCTGACAATGTCAGTGGGTCTCACCATTTTATACCAATTAGGGTTTTGCAGCTCTCTGGAGGTTCGTAAGACTGAAAAACACATGGAATTTGGTTTGTAGCCATGGTGTAATTGTTTGTCTGTTTTGGCATCCATATTGAACTGTAAACCTACTGTCAAATTCTGTATTTTACAAAGTCATCTGGATAGGAAGCATTGTAAATTCAACTATTAAGCTGCATTTGGAGCTCAGCTTAAGTAGGAATTCATACGTTCATGTAACTTTTGGAAATCTTCACGTACTCTTACCAGTTGGGACAGCAACCTTTCACCTTTGACCACTGGAGCAGCTGGAACTTTCCAGTTTCTGTCAAAGAGACAGGATTTGTAATAGCCTCCATAAATCATAAAACATCACACTTACGCTTTCTTTCCACAGATGGCCCCTTGGTACCAATTACGGCAAGTGCTAAAGTATTTCTTCTTTGTCCCCATGACTTGCTGAGAGCGCACACATTTGGTCTGCAGAGAGGTAAAGGTAAGACGGGATGAAATGAGTAAAGCTGGGACAGAAAACTGCAACAGATGCGTGGCAGCATGCTTTTTCTTTTAAACCCTCAACAGTAATGTTTGGCTTTGATGTAATAAAGGTAAAATTAAGACAATTAACTATAATTTACCAATTTTAAACCATTCTTAAGGCCTTTGATTTATTTAAAAGAAAAAATTAAAAGCACACTGACAGTCATTAATTAAAAATGATTAAATACTTTACAAAAGATATTAAAAAAACACTGTAAAAACATTTTGTCAAGTAACCTAAACATAAACTGTATTATAAATCAAGTATTTCACTGTAAATAAATATTTTTATATCAAAAATATTATTCAGTATGACAATCAACCTGCATTTCACACAGTTTACTGAGAAAGAAAAGCTTCAGTTAGAAAAATATACAGTAAAAATAATAACAGCAATGTTGCAGTATAGTAATAACTGTTTAAAATATATTTAAAACATTAAATATAAACTATAGAAAATGATTCTTATTATAAATATTAATATTTAAATTAAATAGGCAATTTATAATTTAACAAAATAATAAATTAAATTAATAATATCTCTTACCCTTCTTTCTTTGCTCGAATACGACTATGTGCAACTATTTTGTCATAGGCTGAGGAGTCTGCCTGGTCAAAGGCAGACAGCACAAAGAGTGCAAAAGTAGCTGCAAAGAGTAGCTTCATCCCTGCTTTCCCCACTGTGAGACTTCAGAGCAAGAAATGGGCTCCAGCTGAGGGGGAGAGGGCTTTTATAGCTCAGCTCTTTGCAGCAGGACAGACTGGCAATCTGTCAGTGCACCAGCCTCTCCTGTTCACCAGAGTGTCTCTATGATCTCACCTCCTAACACTGGATAAGCAAAACACAAAGAGTGGAAGATTAATTCAACAATGAGCTGAGGTGTGAGGAGGAAATGTTGTAGAATTCCTAACAAAAGAATCATATACAAGGAGAGTTCTTTTAGTCTATATTAGGAGTGGTGTGGAACTTTTACATTCTTTATATTTGATAGTTGCCGGTGATATTTGGCATATGAGAAACTCTGGAGAAATATGCAACATAGCCTGCATATGTTGCTGTTACACAATGATTTCATAACTGACAAAATGCTTCTATTTTGAATTTTTAACTCCACGTTTTTCATTAAAAAGTATAGAATCAGACTAAAAATGAGTAAAAAGTTTAAAAATGTCCTTGGTATGACAGCAGAACTCAAAGTAGTTTGTGTAAAACCTGATGATCATGTATAATCCAACAAATGAGAATATATTTCAGTGTAAGCAATAACTTCTGACCTTTTGTATGACAAATTGTCACAAATTCAAATGTTAAATATTTCCCATTTTTCAAAGTTTCTAGCTTATTTCCAGTTGAAAAAATGAAAAAAAAAAAAAAAAAAAATCCCATATTTTTACTGTTGTCTCAAATTTTTCGACCTCAAGCTACTGTAAATTAATGAGGCATTTTATATAATGGAAAAAAGATTTTTGTTTTATATTTCAGTGAAGTAAAACATGAAGAATAAAATTTTGCAAACCGAAGGCTGCACGAGTAAGGTATAAATCAGTTTTACCTAACGCTATAGCTTCACTCCACATATCCACATAATGACACTAACACAAATCAAGCTCTGAAACATAAGATATTATGCTTCTGATATTATGCAGCTGTTTCATCCAGATTCATGTCTCTGTGCTTGGCTCACTCTTGTGGCCAGATGCAAACATAACTTTGAAAAGATGGTGGTATCTATGACAACCTGTAGAACCTTTTGAATGAGTGGCTCCATCTTGTGGAAAGCTATTACAACAGCAAAAAAAAAACAACAACAAAAAAAAACATGAAAATGATATTTCCGACATCATACTGTACTTACATATTAGCAGGGTTCTGAAGGATGCCACCCAATTTTTGAAATCAGCCATCTCTCTCACTTAAAGTGATAGTTCACCCAAAAATGAAAATGTGATGTTTATAAGCTTACCCCCAGCGCATCCAAGATGTAGGTGACTTTGTTTCTTCAGTAGAACACAAATTATGATTTTTAACTCCAACCGGTGCCGCCTGTCAGTCAAATAATGCTAGTGGATAGGACCTTCTAATATACGAGTAAATAAAACTTGCATAGACAAGTCCAAATTAAACCCTGCGGCTCGTGACGACACATTAATGTCCTAAGACACGAAACAATCGGTTTGTGCGATAAACCGAACAGTATTTATATCATTTTTTACCTCTAATACACCACTATGTCCAACTGCATTCATCACTCGATTCGTTTGGTCTGATCGCGCTCTGACAGCGGCAGTGATGTCTCGCGCATATACTTCAATGAGAGCGAGACATCACTGCCGCTGTCAGAGCGCGATCAGACCTTACTAACGAGTGCTGCATGCGGTTGGACATAGTGGTGTATTAGAGTTAAAAAATGATATAAATACTAAATTATAAATTATCCCATTTACTCACCCTCAAGCCATTAAGGGTGTATATGACTATCTTCTTTCAGAACACAATCAGAGATATATTATATACTAGTCCTCCAAGGTTTATAATGGTTGTGAATAGGGGGCCACATATGAAGTAAAAAATAACACATCCATCTATAAAAAAAAAGGGGGAAAAAAAGTAATCCATACGACTCCATTGGGTTAATAAAGGTCTTCTGAAGCGAAGATGCATTTTTGTAAGAAAAATATCTATATTTAAAACTTTATAAATTCAAATAACTAGCTTCCGGCGGACAACCATACACAGAATGCGCAAGTCGATTTGTGGCGGAAGAGTATCCTTTGACCTGACGCACAATGAAATGATGAACACGGAGGTGCAGAAGATAGAGCAAAACAAATCACCAGTCATGGCTTTATTAACCCCCTGGAGTCGTATGGACTGCTTTTTTTTAATGTATGGATTTGTTATTTTTGACTTAATTTTTGACATTCACAACCATTATAAATCTTGGAGGCCAAAGAATATCTTTAAATATATCTCTGATTGTGTTCGTCTGAAAGAAGATAGTCATATACACCTAGGATGGCTTGAGGGTGAGTAAATCATGGGATAATTTTCATTTTTCTGTGAACTATCCCTTTTACAGTTAATTAAATGATATAAAGGTGAAATGAGCAACCACTTTTCAAACAAATTTTTCACACTCATCCCATCTGCCATTGGTCACCAAATATATTTGGCCTTTAAGGGCCTTCTTTTTCTGACCTGTTAACAATCAAATTACAATGACAGTCTTGTTTGACCTCACAAATCCTAGCAAAACACCAACTCTGTCAAAACAGGATTTGCGTTATCTTTTGAAAAATGTGACGTTTAAGGGTGTATTCACTTGCATGTTTGGTTTGATTAAAACTAGTGTGATTGCTCTGTTAGTGCAGTTCATTTGAATAAGTGTGAATGCTGCCATCTGAAACAAATGGTCCGGACCAAATGAACCAAGCAAACCAAAGTACAAATGTGAACACACCCTTGACAGGTTTGGTTTTATTAAAACAAATTCTAGTGCGATTGAGTGTGGTTCATTTGTGAATGCTGCCATAGGAGATACATTGCCCATACAGGAGTTCAGAACAGAAGTCAGAAACAGCATCTGTTTGCAGCAGATCTTAGTTTGGAGGAATTTTCCTTCACACATTTTATAAACTTTCCACAAGATCTCACCTGGTCAAAATACCATTATATATAGGCCTATGCACACAACGAGCGCATTTAGCCCAGAATTGTTTTCGATGTTTGTTTAGTTCTGTTTTAAAATAGTTTTTTTTTTTTTTTTTTTCCCCAGGTTCAGTCTTTAAAATGACAGTGTGAAAGATAAGTGAACCAGGAATAAATTTATTATTTTCTTTTTTTTTTTGGTCTGGATCAAGAGAACCCAACTACAAGTGTGAACACACCCTAAATCTCACAGAAACGTGTTCCTGAAGTTAAAGTGAGTCAGATATGAAGACGCATCTGGAAATAGCTCCTGTACTTTCTTCCCACTCTTTCTCTTTCTTCCCCTCCCCGTTTGTGCTTTTATGGCTTTTGGACAAGTCATGCTGCAAGTGTTGCATGCTATGCTGGTGAGCTGAGAGACACTGGTAGTAAATATCAGAACATGAACTTAATTCACTCAAGCTGCAGTCATTCTGCTGTAAACAGATAGGAGATCACGAGATGTGAAAGTAAAGTAAAGGACAAAGCGAGAACAACAAAAAAAATTAAAAGTTAAAATGTTATGTAACTTTGTTTATATATATATATATATATATATATATATATATATATATATATATATATATATATATATATATGCGAAAGTTTGGGAACCCCTTGCAGAATCTGTGAAAATGTGAATAATTTTATCAAAATAAGAGCGATCATAGAAAATGCATGTTATTTTTTATTTAGTACTGCCCTGAGTAAGATATCTTACAAAAAAATGTTTACATATAGTCCACAAGAAAAAAAAAATTATTGAATTTATTAAAATTACCCTGTTCAAAAGTATGTGAACCATTGATTCTCAATACTGTGTGGTTACCTAATGATCTACAACTGCTTTTTTGTTGTGTGATGGTTGTTCATGAGTCTCTTGTTTGTTCTGAGCAGTTAAACTGAGCTCTGTTCTTCAGAAAAATCCTCCGGGTTCACCAGATTCGTCAGATTTCCAGCATTTTTGCATATTTGAACCCTTTCCAGCAGTGACTGTATGATTTTGAGATCCATCTTTTCACACTGAAGACAACTGAGGGACTTAAACACAACTATTAAAAACTTTTGAACAGGATAAAGATAAAGGATAAAGATGTCCAATTTTTTCTTATTTTGTTAAAAAAAAAAAAAAAAAATATATATATATATATATATATATATATTTATTAATATTAGTACTGCACTTCAGAAGCAACATAAGACACTTAAATGTTTGCAGGAAGACAAATTAAGTACCTTGATTAATTTACCTTGATCTTCAAATTCAAAAAGTTTTTACCCCCGGCTCTTAATGCATGTGTTTCCTTCTGGAATGTCAGTGAATGTTTGAATCTCTTAGGACAGTACTAAATAAAAAAATAACATGCATTTTTTACGATCTCTCTTATTTTGATAAAATTATTCACATTTTCACAGATTCTGCAAGGGGTTCCCAAACTTTCCCAAACTACGCACACACACACGACCAGTGTACCCATCTTCTGATGGCTACTTCCAGCAGGATAATGTACCATGTCACAAAACTGAAATTTCAAACTTGTTTGAAAATGATGAGTTCATTATACTCAAATGGCCTCCACAGTCACCAGATCTCAATCCGATAATAGAGCACCTTTGGGATGTGGTTGAATAAGAGATTTGCATCATGGATGTAGAGTATGATACTTTCATGACAACATGGACCAGCATTTTGGCTAGTTGGATTGTATAAAAACATAAAAAGAACATTCCTAGAACATTAGGAACAGATTCACAGCAACCACATTTACCTCGAAGACACTGGGAGCATCGCAGGGAGCGCCACATTTCAACAGAAACAAAGTCTGAGAAACTATCTGCTTACACTTTATTCACTTATAATTGAAAACAGCATGGTGTGCCCCCAGATAAAGGAACTACTGTGAAGTCAATTAATTACAGAACAAGAGCAGGCACTGAGTGTTGCCATGGCAATAAAAGACAAATAGCAAGCGATTACGAGAGTGAAAGATTCTATGACTGCTGTAATATTAATCAGCTAGCATAGTGCAACCAGCCGCTCCAGACTGGAAAAATGAAAGATGACAATGTGTGCATAGTGGAAAAACTCCATTACATAATATATTCATTTTTCAAAATAGAAAAAATTGAGCATTATTAGGCAGGTGCTTCAATCCATGCTTAAAATTAAATTGAAAAAAAAAAAAATACTAAATTGGATGCTAAAGCAATCCTAGGCAGACTTTGTAAGCAGAACATAAAGATAACAAAGAATCTGAAACTTGGAGCATGTTACCAGGAGAGTGAGTTTTTATTTCTCAAATAACCACAGCTGAATTATTACTGAATGTCATGTGGTCCATGAAAGCCAGGTGAAACTTACTTATAAGAGCTCAGAACATTTCAAGAGTTAGATACGTATCCAACATCACAATATTGAGGATAGTGCTTAGAAATCTGGTAACCAGATGTATAATCTGTATTATAGGTGCTATATTTAAATTGCATAGTCATATATTATATATCACATGGAACTAAATCTAGATAATTTGGAGCTCAAAGGAGATTAAACTGTGATCTTATTCATTTATACACCACTGTTCAAACTTTTTGGGGTCAGTAAGATTTTGAAATGTTTTTTTTTTTTATGTCTCTTACACGCCAAGGCAGCATATATTTGATCAAAAATCAGTAAAAACCTAAATATTGGGAAATATTCTTATTACAGATTAAAATAGCTGTTTTCTGTTTTACTGTATTATAAAATGCAGTTTATTACTATGATCAAAGCTGAATTTTCAGGATCATTACTCCAGTCTTCAGTGTCACACAATCCTTCAGAAATCATTCTAATATGCTGATTTTCTGCTCAAGAAAATGTATTATTATTATCAATGCTTAAAATAGTTGTGCTGCTTAATATGTTTGTGTAAACCATGATACATTTTTTAGGATGCTTTGATTTAAAAAAAAAAAAAAAAAAACCTTAACTGTCACTTTTGATCAAATACTAATTTCTTTTTTTATAATCTTACTTCACATCTTTGAACAGTAGTGTATATTATGTTATATAATAATCATCATCATCATCATCATCATCATCATCATCATCATCATCAGTTTCTCTGGGCATTAATAACAGTTTTTCTGGGCATAGCATGATTGTTATTTTCCAAGCTGTTCTGAAAGGAGTGAAAGGATGCTGCACAGTGAAAACGTGAGGATAAATATGTAAAACATACAACTATTTAACAGGTCAGATGGACACGGTGTAGTGCTTTCCCGAGTTTTCTCCATTTATCTTCCTGTAGATTTATGATTACTTTTGGAGTCTGTAGTGCTGGGAAGTTTCTTGAGTCCAAAAACATCCAAGCAAATCTCTTTTCCTGAGACGAATTTCATCTCACAAAAGCCGTCCCATATTTGTGCATAAGAGAGGATACTGCTCCTTCTCTGACAAAGTACGTCCTTGGTTACAAAAGTCTGTTTATCTAAAGTTCATGCGAAGATGCAATGTGCTCTTTCTCTTGGTCCTCCAACACACTTCCCTCTTCCTCCATCAGGCACTTTGATTCATTCTCTTCCTGTTCAACCTTTCCTGACAGAGGTTTCTCAACCGCTTCCTCTCTCACCCAGTCTAAAATGTCAGTATCTGATTCCTTTGACTCTTCAGCGAGTGAGTAGATCTTATTTGGGTTGAGAATGGTATGTTTCTTCTGGAACAACCCAAAGTCTGTAAAATCTTTAGGGAAGTCCTTCCTGGCTTTGTCTTTGAGTAAAGGGTCTGCCAAAACTGCTGGCGATCCATTGACCAGACAACCGAGAGACTCCCTTGTCTCCTCAGAGTTTTGTTGCTGTAGCACTGCAGTGACGTCGTACAAATGTAGTTTTTTGTTCTGCTGAAGAGCCGAGGGATACCGAAGCGAACCATCTGGATGAGAACCATCGGAGGCCGCTGTGCCTGGCTTATTCGCACGAGTGCTTTTCTGGTTGCCTTTCATCATGCCAATGACTTCATAGCGGAAGCTAGATATGTCTTGCTTCAGCTCCTGTTGAAGTGATGAGGGTCCACAATTACTTGTCTTTTAATCAAAGCGCTTATTTAAAAGGTACAGTTTTAGTTCAGAATTTTATTGTAATTTTATCTCTTTCTACTACTGGACACGTTTACTTGCAAAATACATCATTCAAGGGTCATATAGGGTACTTCTACAATGGCACCAGTGAATTAAAGGTCCCGTTTTTCGTGGTTGTTTGAAGCTTTGATTGTGTTTATAGTGTGCAATATAACATGTGTTCCTCCTTCTTATGTTTCGCGTGTAAAAAAACACAGTATTTTTCACATAATTTACTTATCTGTACGCCCCAATACATATGCGCTGTTTCCACTTATGAAAGGCATAAAAACGGGCTGATGACTTCCTTGTTCTATGAAGTCCCTCCTTCAGAAATACGTAAAATGGCGAGGAGCAATTCTGATTGTGCCAGCGGTTCCTGTGTTGTGATTCGACAGCTCTGAGCGCACCGTGCTAATGTACCGGAAAGGTCACGCCTCTTACCACTGTATTCACGTGGAGATGCACGCGCTCAGTGTTATTGTAAACATGTCTTTAATTTTACCCTATCAATTTGAGCCGGAATCAGACCCGGTGATTGGACTGCGGGATGAAAATAACAGCGTTTCGACGACATGGCGACAAACACACTCTACAAACGCAACTCTTGCGTATTCCTGTGGGCGGAGGTTAGTCAAAAAACTGTTTTAGTGACGTCATTAAAGGAGGAAGTAGAGGGATGTAGTCCAAACTGGCCGTTCGATGTAGGCGACTTCTGTTAAATAAAATATCTCGCTTGGCATTGAACTTTGAGCTTTAAAATTTTACAGATTTTATTTATACTCTAACAACAACATTACACACTAACTAAAGTTTGAAACATGGGATCACGAAGAACGGGACCTTTAAAACTTGTGCTGTGAAGTAATGCTTCATCCACACCATTAGGTGTCAGTGTAAAGTACAAGACCATTGTTGTATCCATTGTTTAATAAGACAAATGCAAGCCAGCGAAACAAAAGCAAGCGTTTTACTAAGCTAAATCATTTTTCAATGCTTACTTTAAAATTCTCCTCTGTGAGACCCTCCTCAGTCTTGGCATCTCGAATCATGGCGGCCACATATCGTTTTACTAAGTTTCTCAAGACTTCCTGCATTTAGAGAAACAGCAGTACAATACATTGTACAAGAAATCAAAACAATAGAGAAAGAACTGTAGAGAAACAATATTTTTGGTGGAAAGCTACCTGGTATTGGTGGTTTAGTCTCACATTTTCAGCAGCTCTTCTCTGAAAGGACAAAAAGGATATTTGAAACAAAATAATTCTATCTGTCCTCTACAATATTAAAGTAGGCTATCTGCTGATTCTAAGACAACCAAGCAACTAGACATCTTACGACACATATTTAGTTGTAATTAAATTCCCCTTTCTCCATTACATAATATTACATAAATTCACTTTTCTGTAAGACCAAAAAAAAGAGACCAAATAAACAGTTTTTCCACAAAGTCTCACCCCTATTGTTCCAAATGTCTCAGTCCTCTTTGACCTTCTCTTGAACACATTCACCTTAATCCATGTAATCAGGTAACATGTGGATTTGGGACTTGGGATAATGTTGAAGGGAGGTGGCAAGGTGCCTCCTTCCTCAAAATAACTCATCCATAATTTAGTTCTTGCGAATTTCCATTCAATATCAGCATGGTCCTTCAGAAAAGCCAGAACACAAATGTGAGAGGCAGGTCATTACTGAGAAATTTACACTTATGTTCTTGACAGATGCTTTCACACCAAAGTGACTTACAAGGTACTGCACACTGTACCATATTTTCCGGAATATAAGTTACTTCTTTTTTTATCATCTGAAATGTACTTTGACTTATATTCCAAAGTGACTTATATGATGCAAATAATGTAAAAAAATCTGAATTTGTGCTGAATAAGAGAGGAACGTGATTGTTGATTTGTATAGCTCATTTCCACATGCCAGCAATTTCAGTTTCGCTTTAAATAAATTTGTTTGGGCTTGGACTTTTTTATAAATTTTTGTTTACAAAAAATTTGACTAAAATTTATTTTAGTTTTATACATATTTTTCATCTTGTTCTGTATACCGTTCAATTTAACAGATTTGGTATGCAGTGAGGGGAACTATGTCTTGATTTAATTTACTGATATTTCACGTTATTTCTGAATATAACAAATGTGACTTAAACACTGATGCAACTTACTGTATCTTTTTTTTTTTCTTTCAAAAATGTCATTTTGACCCAGTGCGATAATCATGTGTGACTTATTTTCTAGAAAATACAGTATATGTAATATGCAACAATTACCAGAGTAGAAGATATTATGAAGATATGTCTACAAGTTCTCAGGTCAGACCTCAGAAAGTACTTACAGCAATATGTTGATAAGAATTGTTCATCATGGCAATGAGCATATTGAGGAGGACCACCAAGGAGATGATGTTATATGTCCCAAACATTGTGGCGCCCACAAATTCGGTGAACTTGTGGTCAGCTTGGACATTGGTCACATGCAGACTAATCAACCCAAAAATTGACCAAAACAAAGACTGCAAAGTCTCAAATAGCCTACAAACAGAATACAAACAAAATTAGGATGTGCAGTTGTGACATATACACAACTTTCCAGCTTTCAATGTAGTCTAGGGGCCAAAATTATTAACCATTTAACATTTAGCTGATATATATCAGCTAAATCTTAAATTCCCAAGACTTACGTTGAGAATGCATTGTTTTGACGTTCACAGCGGATGCCTTTGCAGCTCATGCCATCGCTAGTCTCGTAGTAGAAGTAAAGCTGATTGAGTCCATTAGCAAAGGCAAGCAACACCAGGCAGTAGATGAACAGGAACTTTAGGATGTCCAGGAGCATCCGCCCTAATGATATCTGCAAAGGACCTAGGTGAGAGTTGGCCGTGAAAAGCGAGATGAGGCGTAGAGAGCTGAAGATGTTGGCAATGGCAAACACCGCCTCAGCCACCAGCGTGGGGTGCCACATTTCCCAGGTTTCCCTGGGTTTGCAACCACTGTACTGTTAGGAAAGAAGAAAGGAGCAGTCAAAGGTTTAGTTTACCAAAAAATGAAAATTCTGTCATTAATTACTCACCCTCATGTCGTTCCACACCCGTAAGACCTTCGTTCATCTTCTGAACACAAATTAAGATATTTTTGATAATATTCAATGGCTCAGTGAGGCCTGCATTGACAGCAAGACAATCAACACTTACAATGCCCAGAAAGCTACTAAAAACATATTCAAAACAGTTCATGTGACTACAGTGGTTCAACTTTAATATTATGAAGTGACGAGAATACTTTTTGTGCGCCAAAAAAACAAAATAACGACTTTATTCAACAATATCTAGTGATGGGCGATTTCAAAACACCGCTTCATGAGGCTTCGAAGCTTTACGAATCTTTTGTTTCGAATCATTGGTTTGAAGCATGTGTCAAACTGCCAAAGTCACGTAAACGAGTAAACAAGGCTTCATCACTTCATAAGTGTTTCGAAATTTAAAAGGTTCACCACTGGGGGGCATGACTTTGGCAGTTTGATACGCGCTCTGAATCACTGATTTGAAAAAATATTCATAAAGCTTCGAATCTTCATGAAGCAGTGTTTTGAAATCGCCCATCACTGGATGTTGTTGAATAAAGTCGTTATTTCAGCTCACAAAAAGTAGCCTCTTCACTTCATAACATTAAGGTTGAACAACTGTAGTCACATTAACTGTTTTAAAATATGTCTTTAGTAGCTTTCTGGGAATTTAAAGTTTTAATTGTCTTGCTGTCAACAGAAGCCTCATGGAGCCATCGGATTTTATCAAAAATATCTTAATTTGCGTTCCAAAGGTGAACAAAGATATTACGGGTGTGGAACAACATGAAGGGTGAGTAATTAAAGGTGCTAAAGAGGATGTTTTGTTTTATACATTTTTGCAATATTACTTGAAACTGTCTTTACTAACGGATAAAAGACTATTTATTAGGTGCACTGAAAGGAATAATATTAATATACATCATCTGTGCACGAGGTAGGGCCTTAAAAACATCAGCCAATCGTTTACGCGATCATCGCGTAAACGATTGGCCCTCTGGCTTGTCAATCACTGCCATGACGTTCCTTGTGAGAGACGAGCGCGGCTGCGCGCTCCAGTAACTTTCCACACTCCACAGGCGCTGCATGCAATGTTTTTGTCAGGAGACAGGAGTAACAACTGTAGATTATGAGTCACCTGCGGTGAATCCACTAACATGACACAGCGAATGCCGGTGGTAAACACTCGTGTTCCAATACTCGTGCACGAGTTTTGGGAGGCGTTCCCTCGAAATTCTTACGCATTCGCTCATTTCAAAAACTCAGTAACAGTCTTTGGTTTCTCAGTCGACGAAAGATCCTCTTTAGCACCTTTAATGTCAGAATTTTAAGTTTTGGGTGAATTAACCCTTTAATTTGGTCCATTCCCAAGTGATTTCCACCAGTGATTGTTGTGATGTAACATACCTTAACATATGCAACGATCTTCAGTGAAATGGTTGCAAGATACAAGGAATTCATCACAAAGTCCATAAGATTCCACCAGTCATGCATGTAATCTTGAAATCCACCATCCCACATCTGCTTGATCTCTGTCCATATGAATCCTGCAAGAGCAGCCAAGAGATTGTGTTGGTTCATGTTCAAAGAACTTTTCTGGTCCATGATGAATCTTGCAAATGTTGCATAGAGAACATACAATAAAACTGAATCACAATTCTAGAGGATATTCTTTTAGAAATATCTATGTATTAGTGTATACTAATACACAAACAAATAGCTGAGTTTAGGACCAGATTATGAAATCATATCAGTTCTGCAGGGATGTGGTGTTACAGTACCTAGAACCCAGGGTAGGATCATCCACTCCACCGTGGTGGGCTTTGGACCTTGACGATCGGGATTGTTAGAGACTATGTGCTGGGAGGCCAGCAGCAGGAGGAAGAGGAAGGTCAAATAAGAGGCAGTGTGGCAAATAAACTTGATGAAGGGCTTGCGTATGAAGAGGCCATAGCGGCTCTTGGGTGCCACCAGGTAACAGAGGGAGAGCAGGGGGAATAGGAGGCCAATGAAGACGCAGGTGATGAACTTGCCAGCCCAGTGACGTCTCCTCCAGCCAGGAAATTCATCATACCAGCGTGAGGCCAACAGCTGCTGGCAATTTGGCTGTGCTACAAACTGAGAGACAAAAGAATAGAATAAAACACAAGGAAAATCATACGTTACTATCCAAGTATGAACAGGTGGTCTGGAAAGCAAGCTGCCAAATCAGTAATTTTCCTGGCGTTTTTTTTTTTTGGTTTTGGTCAGATTTCCCAGAATATTCATTTTTACCATTTGCAAGACTTACTAGAATTTTATGTCAGTGTACATATATTACTTTGGAGTAGTTTATGACATAGGAGCATCAGCTTAAACATCATTACGCCATGTATTCCACTCCAACTGAGCCATAAACTGTCAGTAAAATTAAATTACAGCACAAGCAACTATACATTAGTGTTTTCAGCAGTTTGCCCAAAGCCAGACTCCAGGATACCCATGTAAAGTGAGTATTAGTGTCTTATAAAGTCAGAATGATGAAGTGAACATGAACAGTAAGGCAGGAGGTCTGGGTTTCTCTCATTTATTCCCCAGACAGCTGAGCCTCCAACACAATATAGCCAACATGTTGATTCATACTGAATATAGCCAACATGTTGAGTCAAACACTTACGAAAAGGTTTGTAATATGATTTGATAATCAAAAAAACAAACAACAAACAACAACAAAAAACAGATCTAACAAGATCTAAAGGCACATCATCACCTAGATGTTGTAAAATCATAATTTTGAGATGAATAAAATTTAGTATTAGATTGAATTAAAAAAAAAAAAAACCCTTGTCCTACAGCTTTAATTGGATCCTCCCCAAATTTTTGTCAGCTCATCTTAAGGCCAAGCTGCTCCTTAAAACGTTCTTTAACAGAAAAAAAACTAATATAAAAACTAATATAAGCAGGAAAAAAAGAACTAAACAAATAGATTATCATGACTCAAACTAAAATAAAATGAAACTAGCCACAAATTGATTTTAGTACTAGTTTTTAATAAAGAATATATTGTAAAAGTTTTACATTTTATAACTTGTATTCATTACACCTAAAAAGACAATTAGATAACACTAGCAACAACACTATGGTCCTGAGATATGTAATTCTGCTTTTTAAATGATATAAAATCAACACACAAAGCGCACTTTTACACGGCAATGACGTACTAAAACCTGAAACGTTTTTGAGTTTGAGTACAGACTCCACAAATCCATGAAAACTAATAAAAACACTATTATGCATGACCACCCAGTTGTCACTTTGTAAAGAAACACTATGTGCCTGTAGATTGAGATTTGAAACTTTCAAAAGTTTGCATTTTCAGACCCCCAAACACCTTTGTTGTGTGAAAGAACAGCCAAAACGCATAGATTTTTTCCCCGTTTTTAGTTGAAAAGTGCCGTGTAAACGGTCCCTGAGTTTGTTTCATGATGGTGCAGCAATTAAACACTACATATTTAACCAAATCTCTCATTAAAGTGCATTAAAATCCTTTATTAGACATTTTGTTCTCTGTAATATAAAGTTATAAATATTAAATCTAAAATAAAAACTAAAACTATAAAATACTGAAAAAACAAAAACTAAGCTACAGTTACACTAATAGAGTGAAAAATAACATAAATGTAAATCAAAAGGACAATGAGAACAAAATAGAATTAATTATAATAACCCTGTGTAACATCCACTATATCATTTGCAAGTATGCAGAATTACTGTAAGCTGTATTGTTTCACATTAAACTGAAATTTAGTATGTGACTAAGTACATGTAGCGTCTGGACCAATCAGCCACACAATTATTCATTGTATTTAATGAATTACCCATAAACTCACTCTCACTATCAAAGTTCTCTGAACTCATCCCCCTAAAACTGCAACCAGCATCCCAAGTGTAGCTAGCACACAGGCCAACCTAGGTGTCCTGTTACAGATATATGGTACTTTTATGATCCAGAAGAATGCTGTAGAGACTAGTGACTCATTCTTCCTGAGAAGGACAAATAAACTCTCTTAATCCTATGTATTCTCTATATAACCACTTGGGAAATGTATAAACATGTATCCAATTTTCCCATCTCATGACTTTCCTTTTATAGGCTTTATTCTATGTATTAATTCTCTCTTTTGAACTATTTTGGTATTAATGTTCCATAGTTGCAAATGTATAGTTGACTGAGATCACATTGGCAGCATGCTTGGTATCTACGGACTCCAACTTTCATTTCCTATTTGGTAATTTATGTTACATGTTACTAACTCTGTGACACATTAGTATTATAAGAATCTAGAGGGTTCTTCTCTCAAACATCCAATCCAGTGTCTTATGCTAATATCTTGCTACAGAACAAAGACTCGTAAAACTTCCCTCCGAGGGGGCAACTCCTTATTGGCTCAGACACCTTAAGAGGGTGTGACGTCTTCACCCCTTATATTCACGGATCACAAGATAAAACCCCTCTCTTCCTGCTCTTCCTCCTCTTCTTCTTTTTTTTTACTGACAAATGCTGACGTCAAGATGACGCTTTAAGAAGCTAGAAGCTTCTAAGGAACCCCAAGCTTGTGCCAGGCCTCGGCCTAAACCTTCCATTCACCAAAGATCCTCTGAATCCAACTGGTTCTCTTTCATCAAGACAATATCAGCAAAGATTCAACAGGAGCCTCCACAAATTGCATCAGGACAGTTTTAATTCAACTTGGAGAGACATGCAAGTATCAAACTTAGTCTCATTATCGGATACATTGAGTATCCTTACCCCTTTTAAAGAAGGGCCCGTTAAAACTAAACTGGTGGTTTGCTCAAGGCTGTTGATCTGCTGAAATGTCCAACAATGCTGTAACCTCTTGCTTCCTGTACTCTGCTTTAGCTCTCTCTCTCTTGGTAAACTGTATGCATGTATGTGTGTGAATGTTAGAGTAGTTTAAGTGTTTAGTCTAGTTAATAAAGTCTTGTTCATGTCACACGTAAGGTTGTCCGTGTTTTGCACTCATATACGGGAGTCCCTATTCATGTCGGTCCTGACTACAGGCTTTTAGTAGAATAAGATTGTTATTTCCCATAACCTGGAAATGGACATTTCTTAGAATTAATAAACAATTAACACTGTGTGTTCATTGAACACCAGGTTAATTGATGGTAATATTAATTTTATTACATTAAGTTAATTTTATTAACTGATTAAAATATTAATAATTAATTATAACTAGTTATGATTAATTATTCATATTTATTTTGAGCTAATTTGCTGCACTAAGTACTATAAGAAACCTACTCTAAGTTTTTCTCAATCGCTTTGGTTCAATTCTCAAATTAGATTTTTTTTCCCCTCAAAACAATAAGTTCAGATCTCTGAACAATTCATTTCTTGTTCACATCAGATTTGAATTTTCTACAATTTGCACAATAACTAAATGCACACAGCTTGTTGATCAAAACTGATGAGTTGATTCTCAGTGAAATTGTCAAACACTTCACAACTTCTAAACTTTTAAACCATCACATGCAAAATGATCCATTCAGTTATCAAAATCTGTCAGACATGCATGTATATTCCATAAATATCTGACATGCAATGTTTATAATGTCTGATAAATTGACAAATGCCCTACCATTGAAATGAAATAGGAATCACAATCTTACCAATCAACCATTCAAGTTTAGAAGCATATATAGAGTTTGCCCAGCACAATCACTAGCATTTTTGAACATGGAGGAACATCACGACCTTGAACAGCAGCAGCTATAACATTACTATATACATTTGTATTTATACAGTACATTTATTTTTGTAGAAATATGTTACATGTAAACTGAAAATTCACCGTTTCAGGGTTCCTACACATTTTCCATTTCAAAATTCCATACTTTTCCAGACTCAAATTTCCAGACCTCCTTCCAAACGATTTTCTGCCATTGGTAAGCCATGGTCTCCTTTTCTATGTTTTCTCTGCTTCATGTTTGTAGTAGGGGTCTTACGGTCTTTTAGTGATTTTTAAATCAGTGTTTGATTGTTGAAATAAAGTTTTGTATTTAGTATTCACGTCTAGGCCCTTCTCTTCTTAAAACTACGTTCCTGTGTGACTTCTGTTGGGGATTAATCTACAAGTAATAATATATTCCCTGTTTAAAAGGGTGGCGTAGTGACTTAGTTTGTTTCCCTTTCTGACCAAACCACTCGCTACATAGGCGTAAATATTTAATTTGTTTAACATTCTAATAATTTGACACATTTACTTCATAGACATCCTTCTCTGATTTATCCTTTCTGTTCTGTTCTTATCCATTCAAAACATTTCTATAGAGTAGCCTACGAGTATGAGTAGCCTATGCAAGTGCAGTATCAGCTTCCGTAATATTTGATAAATTCATACGTTTATAAATGTCTGCAAAGTAAAAAGAGGTGTAAAAGGTGATGTGTAGGGGGGTCTGGGGGCATCCTCCCCCAGGAGAAGATTTTTGTGATTTTAACATGTAAATTAAGCATTCTGGTGCACTCTGACAAGAACATAAATGGGAAAACTAACATTTGCTTCATGTAAAAAAAATAAATAAATAAATAAAAATAAAAATAATAATAAATTATTGGCAGTAGGGCTGAGCATTGACAAATTTTACAATTGAATGCGATTTTGATTCAGAAGCTTGCGATTTGATTTTGATTTGATTACCTTCGATTAAATATTGATTCATTTGGGGCCTATCAGGTCAAGTACATGGCAAATTTCCTCAAAGAAAAAAAAATATCTCTCAACTAATGCTGTAAATTATACAAGGAACCACAGCTGGTACATCATTATAATATTAGGTTAAAATTGATTTGCAAGCTACTTTCATATAGGCTAAATTACACATAAGGAAGCTAAATTTTTAATGACAATTATTTTTCTACTCTTTTTTTTTTTTATTTAGGCCTAAACATTTAAATGGTGGCTGTCATGAAACAGATTTATACATTTAATATCGAAGCACATGTTAAGTACAAATACAATGAATACGTAATAGCCTATAGTGCATATATTTAGCAAAATGCTCCTCTCGAAGTTCATTTTTGTAGCTGAATAATGAGTTTTTGGCTTTTCTGAGGTAGGCTAAATGTGACATTTTTACGTGCTGTTTTATTGATGCCTTTCTGCAGTTGAAACAATGATTGATCGATTGCATGTGATACAGATTTCAGTAAGTTGTACTTTATCTTTCAACATGCCTTCGGATGTTCAATCATGTTTATTTTGTGCCGTAACTAGTAAAGCAGAAGAGATGGTCGGTTCACGAGAGCTACAGCGATCTATCACGCCACAGAGCACCAAGAAAGTTCACGACTCACTCCAGTCTATGGGAAAGTAGCCCATTTTCAAAAGAGCTAATTTTGCTGTAAAATGACTAGTTTGCAGGTATAATAAATTAGAAAAAAACTGAATAGAGACAATAGTCTGGAAACACAAATATTTTTCCATACTCTGATTTCTTTTTTCCATACTTTTCCAGACCTGGAAATTACTCAAATCAAATTCCATACTTTTCCAAACCGCGTAGGAACCCTGCCGTTTCTTGTCGTGGAAGGGCAATAGGAAGATATATAAGAATATGTGGTGGTGGTGGTGGTATTAGGGGGGAGACATACTGTAAAAATGAACAAGCAACAGCAAATTTTCAGTTTACATGTAACATTTCTACAAAAAATAAATGTACTGTATAAATAAAAAGGCTCATTTTCTTTTTGTGTACTACATTATTGACTTCTCTCAGTACATTTTTACCTATACTGTTGAAACTGTATCTAAAAAGCTCAAGACATTCTTATACAGTATAGAAAGCAGTCAGTCTGAACAAAAAAGTAGAAAAAACAAAACAAAAAAAACATGAAATTTACCGTTGTGAAACATCTAAACATGTTGACCAACTGGTGACAAATACACTTTTTATTTTGGTATCATAGCCAATATATATATATATATATATATATAACACTTATGTGCTTGGCCCTGAAACTGCCACTTGCAGCCGTACACTGACTCTTGTTCTTGCTGCTTATTTGTTCTTCTCTCTCATCCTCTTCATCTTGTCTCCCGTTATCTGCCCAAAGCCATTAACGAGGAATCTAAAATGTCAAGCGGAAGTGGGAGGGAGCCTAACCAAATTACAAACAAATGCATCCTCATTACAGCAGAGCCAGGCGTTCTGAAGGCGATGAGGTCGAGTCTGAGATGAGTTTAAGTGTTCTCCGTCAGGGCCGATTAGCACAGTACAATCTGTTCTCCAGCTCAAATAAAGGACTCTGTCACTGGGCTGTTGTGCAAGTGACAATACACCTCAACAGGACAAATAGGGCCGCCACTTAAAATAAAAGGAAACATGCCAAGGTAAAACACTGTCTCAGTCTGGAGCATGTACTTTTTTTTTTACTGCTGCACTCTACAGCAACCATTAAAAAAAAAACCTGACTGTTCACTACCAAGTTCATCTCTCCCATGTTTGAAATTACAGCAGCTTGAAAACTTAACATAACTTAACATAACTATTTAAGCACAAAATGCTTTACCTCCACAAAACACGTGCTACTTTTTCCACTCCATCGGATTCTTTAAGGAGTTTAGCTATGATGTATAGGTCCCTTATCAGATCTTCTGCAGATGTAAGACCACCATGCCATCACATGTTGTACAAACTTTGAACAGCTGTTCAGGGAGCATGGAAATTGTACTTGTTCACAGCAGGATATTCAAGCAAATCAGATACACTGCAGCATATTGAGCTCAGATAGCATTATGAACCTTTATCACCTCAACTCTTAGAATCGAATGATCACATATCATTACGTCTGAGGTAATTCAAAGCATGCTGCATCTGATCTCTGATTTTATAGTGGATATTCACATGCTTAATTGGAGACATTCTAGTAACATTTACAATAATAAGATTAGTGCTGGTGTGACCGTCTCTGTGCCATTTCCAATGACTGTGTGACTGCTGGAACAAATGCCATTTAATCTGAACTGCGTCCAGTCTAATATAATCACGGGTTGAGAGGAATATAACCAATGGATATTTATGTGACTCACATACAGTATTGCTGATTTGACTGCACTGACACTATTGGATGACAACTCAACTTTAGCTGGATATTGACATCAATGGTTTCTCCATAGCTGCTTTATAGCCGAGTTGAACTTGAAATTGATTAACTTTACATAGTTATTGAACATAGCTGAATTAACACTGAACTGGGGCATATTCTTCGTACCTCGCTTAATACATCTGAGATGATTTGACAGATGCCAGATCTTCTAATCGTGATAACTGAACTCTGGCTAATTTGGTTCTTCAAACGAATTTGCAGATTGGATTAAAATATCTGGATTAAAAGAAGGAGATTAAATTGTGCTTAGATGCAATGTCAGATTCTAAAAATAGTAAAGCAATTAAAACTACTACAATATGCTCTTCATTAAACATATTTGGATAATAGAAATCTATGTATTTTCTTACATAGATAGAATGCATGTATTTCCTGCAACAAAGTATGGAATGTACCCTCTTTTCTCTTATTTCCTCTTGTTTTTTCTTTATTTCTGTTTTGTTCGGTTTACCCTTATGTAATACAGATTGTATTCTGATGCATATTATGCTTTGATCTTGTTACAACTCTGTCCATATTTTGCGTTAATAAAGCATTTAAAAAAAAAAAAAAAAAAAAAAAAAAAACTGTATTAAGTTGTCTAAGATTACTGCGTGTTCTCGTGTTCCATGAAAAGGGCAGATGTATCGATACACGAAACCACGATCAGCAATGCAGCGATTGGCTGGAGTCAAGACGGCAACGTAATGACATCATAGAATGAGAAAAGACACCTGACAAAAAACTTGACGAATTTCTAGACATTTATAGGGAAACAGCCAAGCGAATAAATGACAGAAGAACGACATAAATGTTATAATAGATAAATGAAATGTGCACTATTTTTTTTTTTTTTACATGATTACCCAATTATTTAGGCTTTATTCACAATTTCTAGTATTTGTACAGGCAATTTTTTATTTCAATGTTGTAATTAGCAACTAATTTACCTTTGAAGCATATTTGACAGCATTAACCCTTTAACACGTACGATCACACCGGTGTGATCAGTCTTGGCTGGTCCCAGGAGCGTACGATCACACCGGTGTGATTAGAACGTTCAGCGCATCACGTGATCAACTGCCAAATTCAAATGTGCGTGCGCGCTTTAACTGGAGCTAAACCAGAGACGGATGTGCGCAGCGCTTTTCATATATCTCATATATGCAGTGTTTTCAACCAAATAATGTTCATTTCAGGTTTCAGACATTTAAATACACATGAGTACTAACAAAACAATATATTTAGAGTTTGTAAAATACACAATGATGTCTATAGAAGCGGAAATAACAACCCTTTCCATTATAACTTGACAACACGTTTAATTCATATCAGATACACATTGTGAAAGTAACTTAAAAGCTTACTCTATTCTTCCCCAGTTCACCGGCACACTTACTTTCATGTATTTCGGGAGAAGTGGATAAATTCACGGGTTGTAAATCCAACAGATCCGATTCTCTGCGCGGTGCAAACTAACATGGCGGCGCCCATCGCTCATATGGCTCAACTAACATGATCGTTATAAAGGTGTTTAAACAGCAAAACACATCCACTTGCACATATTTGGCAATCGGAATATTAGATATTTCATGCTATAGTTAACAAATTTGTGAATATTTTGAATAAAAAAGGAAAAATTAAATGAAAGCAGATCATCAGTCATACACCCATACGGTAAAAAAATATATTTTATCTGGCCGAAATATATTTTAAATATATGGTAAATATATGTTACAAACAGTGAAGTTCAATGAAATATATTTTTGAAACTGAAAATATATTTTGTTTCAACCTTCATATACTTAAAATATATTTAAACATGTATTTCAGGGGCAGGAAAAATATATTTATATATAAAAATATATTTCAGGGCGCAAGAAAATACATTTCCAATCTTACAGTCGACAATGCAAATGTGCGTGGAAGAAAGCCTTGCGAACAAAACTATCCATTATGTTTGAAGAATTTTAAACACTTACAGAAAAACATGAATTTCCACATATTTTCCACATTGACACTTTGTTCACATATCTTCCCAAAAAATACAGATCTGTGTAATAGTGATCATGGCACCTCACAAATGTGTGTTTTAGTCTATTACTTATTAATTAATTCATTTATTTATTTATTTAATTGTAATTTATTGTCAGTGTAATATAGCGTTTAGATCTGCGTCAAATACAAATAAATAGATTAATAAAATCGCTAGATGTACGATGTTAACTGTGACGTAATTTGAATGGGAAACCACTAGCAGCGCTCACGGACTTTTGGAGTACTGCGCATGCGCGTCATTTTGAACTGTAACGGTCGTCAGTCAACCGGGAGTTCTCGGAGTAAAAGGTAAGAGCTAACGTTATAACTTTATTTTTAGTCGTCATTTTTCACATATGTAATGTTCATTGCTACTTTGAATGTATAATGTTTTGTCAAGGGTTTTTTTTTAACTTTATTTGTCAAATTAATGCCCCGTTTGTTTATTTGCTCACATGAGACGCATTTGATATTTTCAGATTTCCGTTTTAAAGTTAGTTGTTTTTAATTTGGACACTAGTGAAAACTAACGTTACACACAAAAAATGTTTAATTTTTTTTTTTTTTTTAATTCAGCTGTAGAGTGTTTGGGAGACAGTGCTGCCTGCTGTCGATCTATGATGCTCCTGTCACTGATAGTGGAGCCTGTAATGTAAGTTTTTTTTTTTGTTGTTGTTGCTAAATTTAATGTTTTACTAAACTTGTTAATTAGGCACACGTTATTTGCTCGTTATTAAAGTTCAGGCATATGCTGGTTTGACATTAATGGCATTTCGTACGCTCAATTTTTCTACTATTATTATTATCATTATTAATATAGCCTTACTATAATATAATTTTTATTCACTTTCTGCTGAATGACAAGCTGTTTTCGATTATCCAGTTGAGCCAGTGATTCAGTAAGTTGCTTGTAACAGAAGATGCTTATTTGTCACGACTTACAGGTTTACATGTGTCATTCATTACTGTAAAAAAATATACTTTTTATTTTCAGTAGCAGAAGCAGAGACGGTTTGTGCAACAGCAACAAGGTGAGAATGATGAGACACTTTAAGAAGTAGATTTTTTTTTTTTTTAAATTAAGCACTGTTAAGCAAATTATATTATTATTATTGGTGTAATTTATGAATTGATATGTTCTCTGCACTTGTGTCAATATCTGTTTCTGTCTGGAACAGGTGTGGGTCAAAACCCATCTGTCAAGACGCTTGTCCACTTGCTGTCCGCCCCACCAGCCCAACGATTGTGCTGGAGAACCACAAGTCACAGGTACAGGATAATGTTCATAGTCAAGTCATCTTCATTTCTGTGGCACTTTATACAAAACAGCTTCACAGTAATAAACATGAAATAGTCAACATGACCCTAGTTGAAGTGAAACACTAGGTGTGTGTTAGAAAAATACTAATATTTTAAAGTCTGTACATCCAAATGATTCCTCAAGCTTTAAAACACATCACAAATTACAACATCTTGACTTTGAGCCCATATTGGACAGTTGGCAAATCTGTAATGTAACAAATTTAACATAATAGTATTTTCCAAAAACACACCTATTGTTTCACTTCAGAAGAAGTTGATTAATCAACTGAGGTCATGTGGATTACCGTCATGTTCACTTTGGTTTTTGACCTTCTTGCGTGAACACAGAGATGGATTATTTTTCTAAATATCTCTGTTTGTATTCCACAGAAAAAGAGAATGTCATAATCAACTGGAACAGCATGAGGGTAAGTATCCCTTTGTTAAGTTAGCTTAACTGAGTGACTTTGTGATATTCCACTATCCCTTCATTTGTAAAAGTGAAAATGCAATGCAGAAGTGTAAAGAAAGGCTAATTCGACCTCTCCTCAATCATCAGTTTCTTTACTGTACTGTCTAAAAATAGTCCCATTCATGGGCGAGGCTAGCCCCTTTTTAGGGGTGCTTCAGCACCCCTAAAAAGGAGCTCAGCACCCCTAAATCTTGGAGTAAGAAATGTTGTTATTCTAAAATTTTTGTTCGTCTTTTACAAGGTTAAATAATGTCCAAAACATACTCCGTAGTTTGTGGTTTAAAATGTATGTGTTAAGGATGAAAATGAAAACATCCCCCTTAGCAAATGGTGTCGTCCTCTTCTCTTCTTCTACTTCTCATCTATACCTGCACCGCTCGGCACGACCGTCATCCAGCGCGAAACACACGCAGAGTGAGAACCCCGTTATGTAGTGTTGTGAATCAACTAAGTTGCTCCAAAGCTCTCACACTTCTTTCCTTTTACCTAGAGTTGTTCCGATTCCGAAACCATATCGGTGAGTAGCCTACTGGAGTCAGTATAAAAAAATATCCCCCCTGGGTGATGCTACTCCTCAAACCACCAACAGAGCATATAAAATACCAAAAATATAAATCTTTTTTTAAAACATCGCCAAGTAAAACGCTGCGTTTATATAGAACTGTCTCTTTACGACCACAACAAACAGGACACTTTTCAGACGCGCGCTCCGACTTCGCCTCAGCGCCAGGCTCAAGTCAAACAAGCGCGGAAAAGGTGCAGGAGACGACGAGCTTCAGTTGAAAACAGTGAACTGCAGTCAGATGAGATGTTGTCAGGCTATGTCGGTAAAACTAAAAATGTCGCTAAAAATTAACATGACTGTCCAATCAGCCGTTGTACTCTGCTCGTGGCGCGCACTCAAGAATTGCTGCGCAAATGCGCCGGCGCGCTCTGCATAATTACTTTATTATAGCTTAAATAAATCGCAAAAGAAACTGCGAGCAATGACCGTCGTTGTTCTGTTGTAAGTTAAGTCATGAAATTACCAAACATGCGATTAAAGCTGCCTCAAAACTGTGCAGGCATGCATGTATTTGTTGACATGGTTTTAAAGCTATTGTTATCCAATTTGTTGGCCTTAAAACGTCTTAAAATGCACATATGTACACCAGGGAAATCTAATTTTTCTCGGGGGAGCATGCCCCCAACCCCCCCTAGCAAAATACATTTTGTGACCTCGGTAATTATTAAAACCCTGCGTACGGCCCAGCTTGTATTATATCTAATGAAATCTGAGGTAAACGTGCATTTCTCCAAATGTGCGCACTTTTGGACTAAAAGTTTGTGTGTATGCACTGTGATCAAAAATAAATGGGACCAAACGCGATTGAATGTAAAGGTTTGTGTCTCGTTATTCTATTAATAACTACCGATTGATTTCACAATTCTATCAGAAATGAAGAGTTATTAGTGTCATTGTAGTGTTGCAAATATCTAAGCTATCTAATACTTCAAATCTCAAGGTTAAATCAGAAGATTTTTTTTTGTAAAAATGTTTATGTAACAGCTGCCAAAAATAGTAGGCTATATAGCTCCGCTGTGGTTTTTAACAAATTTAAAAAATAAATAAATAAATAAATAAATAAATAAAAAGCTTTTCAAAACATCCCCCCCCCCCTCTGTTTTTTTTTTTTTTTCCACAAATCGCACCCTGCCTATAATAAGTGTTTATTTTCGGACTATTTTAGTCCAGCGGGTCGCCGCCGCTGTGGAGTAGCACAGGACCTGGGTGACTCGTCCATAGTCATAAACAGAGAGAAGTAGCGCCGGTTACAATGTTCTTCCGCAAGACGCATGCAGTTACTTTGTTCAATGACAAAAAAGTTGAATCTAATGTAACCAATCTGATGACTGTTGATACAAAAGGAGGCACATGGAGTTAACGATCAGGAAAACCAGCTGAGTGAAGAAGGTTTTGTGTTTGTTACAGGGGGCTGTCTGTGTGAACTCTCACAATTAAGCTGGTGTTCTGAAAAGTTCTCAAAAAAAAAAAAAAAAAAAAAAATCTGGATTTTGGAGTTAGTTGAATCAATGTTAAAATTATAAAGTTATTTTTCAATAGACATATTTTTTGTTTTTGTGTGAAAAGAGGGTGGGTGGTGGCAGTGGGGCTCATTGGGTGCTCAGCACCCCTAAAGCTCTGACCCTAGAATCGCCCCTGGTCCCATTAAATATCTTTAAAATCCAGTATACCTGTAATTGTTTTAGTTCCAATGTAAACAAAAATATCAGGAAATCCAAAACTAGTTAGAGGACAAAGTGCATGCTCTCTGTACCTGTACTGATGTTCAGTTATTGTGTTTTGTCTTTTGTATGAGTACAGTGGTAGAGACAGAGAAGAAGTGCCCTTGATGAGGAAACCATGGCAGCCATATATACGGTAAGTTAATACTTAGTGAAAGGAACATTTACTAGAAACATTAAGTTAAAAAAATAACTGATTTTTGTCTCACAGTCAAGAAGAGATTTCCAAATGTGTCCAAAGAGGCTTTGAGGATTTGACGTGGGGAAACTGAGACTTCTTGAAAGCAAAAAAGTTATATTTGTTTGAATATTGTAATTTTTTGAACATTGTAAAGTATGTTCTTTGCTGATTATTATTCAAATGTTCATGTGTTATAGACAACAAATAAAAGTTTTTCAAATGTGACATGTGAATGTATTTTCTTGGGTTGAAATATATGTAGGGCAAAATATATTTTTAAATGCTTTTGTAAAATATATTTTGAAAATATATTTTTAAAAAATATACAAAAAATGGCCAAAAAATACATTTTAGGAAAATATATTTATATAAATATATTTGAAAATATATTTTTTAAAAATATACAAAAAATGGCCAAAAAATATATTTTTAGAAAATATATTTATATGTGAAAATATATTTATAGCGAATATATTTTTTGGCCAATTTTTGTATATTTTGAAATATATTTAAAAATATATTTGAAAATATATTTTTTTACCGTATGGGCAGCGCTGCGGTGTGTCACGTAACAAGCAATGACGCGTCACCATGGAAACCATAAAGTGATACGTTCTAAATAACGGTCGCCTTAAAAAACTCACGCTGGGGGGTCAGCCAGAATATTTGAAACTTACGTGCGAAAGGGTTAATTAAAGTTTCTTAAGGGTCAAGATCAAGTTATCTGCATCTCCTGCGCTTCGTCAAGCCACTCCCATAAACTTCGGTAAAGTTGGTTTTATATTCGCACATTCGGACTTCTGATAAATTCAGACTTTCCAATAAATGTGCAATAAATTAATGTTTGCGAATTTTAAGCAGCGACATGATATTGACAACCAACGATTGTCAACTTACAACATTTTTCACAGTCGATCAAAATAGGCAAGTATTGTTTTAATGGCATATTTACTTGTTAATGTCCACTGAATGTCCAATGTAGTGTGATAGTAGTGAAGGCTATTGAATACGGATGTCCGAATGTGCGAATATAAAACCATCTTTACCGAAGTCTCCCATAATATCTGTCGCGGTTCAAATGCACAAATGCATGTACGGCATAGACATCTGTAGGCTACCTACATCATGTGTGTAACAGGTATACAAAGTATACTAGTAAATATTGTTATAATTCACACAAAATTGTTCTATTGTACGTTTTATGATACCTGATCTAAAGGTGCGCTTCTTCTTTAAGTGTTGCGTGGTCACAGTATGACCTAATTTCCTGTCCTGTCTCCTCCTCTTCCCTTTTGAACTGTGATTCAATGGAAGAGGTAGGTTTCTTTTGTCATCCTGTTAATTTTATTTAATCCTTATGTTAATTATATCTTTTATATCTGTATTTCCACCCAAACTTATGTGTAAAGTACTATTTTATTTATCCTTGGGATTATTTTTGTTATTTTACATTCTTTGAGGAATATTTCTGTCTTTTATGTGAAACAAGCACATGGTAATGGAGGCGCACCATATTTGTTTTATAGAGTGTTATAAGGGCCACTCGAACTGAGGCTGCTTATTTTTCTCTATTGATACAGGTATGTTTTCTGTATATTTTCTTATGTTCATTTTCTTATGTTTTCTGCCCTTTTGAACTGTGATTCAATGGAAGAGAGTGTTATAAGGGCCACTCGAACTGAGGCTGCTTATTTTTCTCTATTGATACAGTAAAAAGATCCAGTGAATCGGCTGCCTGCTGTCCCGTGTCTGTCTCTGCATCCACATAACGTAACACAACGCAGACCAAGTTTTAATACCCGGTGTCGCTGGCCGCACATCACGCTGGGCATAAGCGAGCCGCACGGGTTACATGTAAAATTATTACGTAATTATTCCCTCACGAATGAATCTCTCAAAGAGTAAAACTGTCGGTGTCTATATTATGACACTACACGGCATCATAATATTATTTGCAAATTTATTTTTAAATCATTATTATTGTCCCTGGTTTATATTAGGGTTCTCTTGTGGGAAAGTAGCAGTGGCTGGGACAGACTTTAAGCATCACCTCCGCTTAAAAAGATGCAATCTAATCCTGTTTACATGAAATAAGCCTGATCCCGAGCAGGTTTGACCTGTTGCTATGACAGCAAGTCCAGGATGAGCGTCGAAGAACCGAACAATCCAAGATCATGCCACAATCGCCAGTCAAATCCAGCTAAGTAAGTTAGCGACGTACGAAGAATATGCCCCTGATTTCAACTGAATAATGACTGTTTACTATTGTCTTTTTTAGCGCTGCTTTAAAGCAGAATTGAATTCCTGTTTCGTGTTTATCACTGAAAAGCTGCTTTGAAACAATTTGTATTGTATAAAGTGCTATATAAATAAAAGTGACTTTACTTGACTCACATACAGTAAGTAACAAAGCAAATCATATATGCATGGCAAATTCATCTGAAAAAAGGGGTGTAAAGTATTGGCAAAACAAAAAGGCAAAAAAAATTCAGCAAAATTGCTCTAGGATATTTCAAATATATATATAGGCTACACACTAATCAGGCCATAACATTATGACCACCGTCCTAATATTGTGTTGGTCCCCCTTTTGCTGCCAAAACAGCCCTGACCGATTGAGGCATGGGCTCCACTAGACTCCTGAAGGTGTGCTGTGGTATCTGGCACCAAGATGTTAGCAGCAGATCCTTTAAGTCCTGTAAGTTGCGAGGTGGAGCCTCCATGGATCGGACTTGTTTGTTCAGCACATCCCACATTGGACTGAGATCTGGGGAATTTGGAGGTCCAAGTCAACACCTCAAACTCATTGTTGTGCTCCTCAAACCATTCCTGAATCATTTTTACTTTGTGGCAGGACGCATTAACCTGCTGAAAGAGGCCACAGCCACCAGGGAATACCGTTTCCATGAAAGGGTGTACAAGGTCTGCAGCAATGCTTAGGTAGGTGGTACGTGTCAAAGTATCATCCATATGGATGGCAGGACCCAAGGTTTCCCAGCAGAACATTGCCCAAAGCATCACACTGCCTCTGCCGGCTTACCTTCTTCACATAGTGCATCCTGGTGCCATGTGTTCCCCAGGTAAGTGACGCACACACACCCGGCCATCCATGTGATGTAAAACAAAATGTTATTCATCAGACCAGGCCACCTTCTTCCATTGCTCCGAGGCCCAGTTATGGTGCTCACATGCCCACTGTTGGCACTTTCAGGGGTGGACAGGGGTCAGCATGGGCACCCTGACTGGTCTTAGGCTATACAGCCCCATACGCAACAAACTTGTTCTTTCTATCAGAAACCAGCATTAACTTCTTGAGTATTTTGAGCTACAGCGCTCGTCTGTTGGATCAGACGACAAGGGCCAGCCTTCACTCCTCACGTGCATCAATGAGCCTAGGCCGTCCATGACCCTGTCGCCAGTTCACCACTGTTCCTTCCTTGGACCACTTTTGATAGATACTGACCACTGCGGACCGGGAACACCCCACAAGAGCTGCAGTTTTGGAGATGCATTTTTCCTGCTTCTAACACATCAAATTTGAGGACAAAACGTTCACTTGCTGCCTAATATATCCCACACACTAACAGAGATAATCAGTGTTATTCACTTCACATGTCAGTGCTCATAATGTTATGCCTGATCGGTGTACTTTTGAAATTTATGATGCTTCATTTTCACATTTTATTTAAAAAAAAAAGAAAATAGACAAAGTAGCAGAAGGGCTGTGAATATGGCTTCTGGATGTGGACTATTTTCTAACCAAGCCACGACATGTGAACAGACTAAATTCAACAGGCAAAGTAATTAGTAGCTATGAACCCACACTATACGCTGAAAGAGGATATGACTCTTCACTCCTACACTGCAGTAAGTCATCACAGGTCAAAAGGGCATCTTTTATGAGATCTATACGGCGCTGAGGCATGTGATGACCTTGTCAAGTGTGAAGAAAATTACCTGATTCTTAGTTTGGGTTTGTAGCACTTCAGTGCTTTTGAATTAATTCACAATAGAGGCTTGAATTTCATCTGGCTCCCCTCAGGTATTGCTAAGAGGTCCTTCTTGGCATACAGTATACGTGGGAGCTAATTTGTCCTTAGCTTAGTCAATCTTAGAATAGATAGTAATCACAATCGGCAAGAAGTAATTAACTTAAAAAAAAGAAAAAAAAGAAGGGGGAGCGTGGGCGAGTAGTAACAAACATGGTTTAAAATGATTACACATGTCAGCATGACAAAACTTACTGTATTTACTAGTTGTCATGTAAAGTATAAAAAAAATAAATAAAAAAAAAACTATAGAGAGAAAAATGACCCAAAATGAAAAAATCTTTAGAAGATATCGCTGCATTTATCATCATTATTATCATTTATTTAAAGCAAGTGAATTTCTGACTGATGTTATTTTTCATCTCAGTTTTTAGTGTTTATTTAAAATGAAACAAATCTGCTATTATATAATCTCCAGTCTGTTATTTAGCCATTTAGATAGTTATTTAATGCTTATCTAATCAACAGAAGACACTAACCAGGTTGAAATGTTCGTTTCTGTGTTTTTATGAATGTTTTAATGACTTTATGAATATGTTTATGTATCAATTTGCCCACATTGTTTTAAACTATGCTGTATAGCTGTGTGTTGTGTGTGTGCTAAATGTCAAACTCCAAAATTAATTAATTTTTAATTATTAAAAAAAAAAAAAAACATTTTTATTTGAAAAGTTAATTGTATTTATATTTGCCAAAATATTTCCCTTTGCCTTGTGTATTTTTTTCTCATTAGATCAGATAACATTTTAAGATGTCATATGGTCATGTTACAGCGTGCCTCTCACATGAGACAATGTGCCCCACCTACGGGGCATGTTGTCACATTTCACTTCCATTCATTCGAGGTAAATAAACAAAAAAGTATATCCTGTAATAATGAAACAAAACCACATTTTTGTACTAGATGTGTGAAATTATTGTGGAAAAAATCCTTTTCTGAACCCCAAGTGGATTTACTCAAAATGAGAAATCCAAAAAGTGTTAGGTTGTGCCCCGCTCTCCACCGTTTGACCCACATAAAGCCCCCAAAAATCTGGACATTTTAGTTACACATAAAAATATGAATGTCACTGTATTAAAGGTGCCATCGAATGTTTTTTTTACAAGATGTAATATAAGAGTATGTGTCTGTGAGTATTACCCATATTTTTTTTAATTAATTTTTTAACTGCCTATTTTGATAATTAGGCATATGCTGCGGCCCCTTTAAATGCTCGCGCTTGCCTTAAACAGTGCATAAACAAAGTTTACACAGCTAATATAACCCTCAAAATGGATCTTTACAAAGTGTTCGTCATGCATACTGCATGCATGCGTCAGATTATGTGAGTATAGTATTTATTTTGGATGGCATATGCAAATATTGGGGCGTACACCCCGACTGTTACGTAACAGTCGGTGTTATGTTGAGATTCGCCTGTTCTTCGGAGGTCTTTTAAACAAATGAGATTTATATAAGAAGGAGGAAACAATGGAGTTTGAGACTCACTGTATGTCTTTTCCATGTACTGAACTCTTGTTATTCAACTATGCCAAGGTAAATTCAATTTTTAATTCTAGGGCACCTTTAAATTAAAGAAATATTAAATCCAAATAGCATTTAAATAAATATGTGTAAGCAAAACATCTGATAAATGTTTCAGGTTTCCAAAACAAAAATTCAGTGTCTTGCACATGCGAATCAATCATAGGTATTTTGAATGAAATTACAATATAAACTAGAAAAAAAAAATACATACAAATCCCGCACACTAGGCTACTTAAGTTTGAATGATCACAAAAATATTTTAAATGTGCAACGTTTCTGTCAATCATCCTTCAATAATATATACATATGATCCTGAAACCAGCTAGTAAAAAAGGAAATGTAAAAACTGGTTTTGGCGATGGGTCCACTTGGTTTATCCATTTTAGGTGTCTAAATACTTTTTGGGATCATTTTAAGAAAATACATCATCATAACAGAACTGTACCTCTTTTTGGCGGTATTTGATAGCCAATTTCAGGCGAGCCAGCTCATTATTGGCTTCATCCTGCAGCAGGTTGACATTATCACGGAAATTGAGGATCAACTCCAGCTCACGTGAAGACCGGGTCTGGTCCAGGAGATCCTTCGCAAAGCATTTGCACTGACAGGAGAGCTCCTCGTATTCGGTTTTGAACTCGTTTTCCACTTTGCTGAGTTCCTGGAGCTCCCAGCTGAGTTGGAACGCGGTGAGGAAAGGATCCTCGCTGGATAGGGCAATGAGAGAGGGGCTGGCCAGGGCCTTGTAGATGTTCAGCCGAGAGCGTGAGTGCCGCAGACTGTCCACGTCCGAACTGGAGACACATTCTATGCAGTTACAGCGCACCTCATGAGGCTGGGGGACCGACACACCTTTTTGCACCAACATCTTGATGATCTCGTAGTTGTTGGTGTGGGCAGCCAGGATGATGGGGGTGATGTCAGGTGTGAAGTCTGAGAACTGCTTATCGAGCAGGATGGGTGGCACCTGGTTAGAAATGGGAAAAGATGGCTTAAATTCATCTGATGAAACATACATAGCCTACACTGCATTTCACTATACAGTGGCCCCAAAAACAACTGACACATTTAGGCAAAGTCACACTTAAAATATCTGATTATCATTGCATTACATATGAAATCAATTATAATATTAAATATGCTATAATTATTTAAAATAAATGCCACTTTATTTGATTTTTTTGTCATTTAATACAAAGATATACACATTTTTAATTGTGACTTAAGTTTCCAAATACTATTTGGGACCACTGTATGTATATTTGGTGTAGGATTTAATTTGAAACCATTTTCACTTTGAAATTGCTAGTAAATTTCAAAAATTATTGCAAAGAAATAGCAAGTAACACACTAAATAAACATGACATTTTGAAATAGAATGACTGAAATAGTATTTTCTTGTAAAACCTACTCCAATAATCTTTTTATTTCACTTAAAAAATAAAAAAAAAAGTCTTATTTTAACAGTGTTACTGAAATACTGCAATAGTACTGTGACATTGTTCTATGCTATAAAATATGAGTGTTCAGCAGGGTTATTATTAAAATTGTTAAAATTGTTACTTGCGTTACTCATTGTTTAATAAAATAAGCGTTAACTGAAATAAAATATGAAAAAACTAGGGCTGTCAAACGATTAATCGCATACAAAATAAAAGCTTGAGTTTGCCTAATACATGTGGGTGTACTGTGTGTAATTATTATGTATATATGAATACAAACACATTCATGTATATATTTGAGAAATATTTACAAGTATATGTATTCATTTATATTTTTATATAATTTATATTATATTTAAATAAACATATTTTGTACATAATTAACATATTTCTCTTAAATATACACATTAATTTGTGTGTATATATATATATATATATATATATACATAATTACACACAGTACTCACACATATATTATGCAAACTCAAACTTTTATTTTGTTTGCGATTAATCGCGATTAATCGTTTGACAGCCCTAGAAAAAACTTAAACTTATTTTATTTCAGCTAGTTGCCAAAGCAACATGAAACTATATGCATTTAGTTTTACTTGATGTACTAAAAAACTGAAAAAAAAAAAAAACAATTTTGTAAAATTACAAAAACAACAAAATTACTTAAAACTTTAACTGAAATTAAAATGAAAAAAGAAAATATAAACAAAATCTAATTTAAAATATTAATAAAAACTATAATAGTAGAGCTGCACAATTAATCGGTAAAAGTTTACGATCTCGATTCAAACACCCACGCGATCTTATTCCTAAATGACAACAATTCGGCTGTCTATTAAACCTTTGACAAGTACGATCACAGTCATTAACTAAAACAGTCATTTAACAAAAAGTGTCTCAATCAACCTGAACTCACCTTACAATAATTCAGATTACAGATCACTGAAGTACTGGGATAAAAGTTTATAATTCGGATACAAACACTGATGTCTATGGTAAGCGATCAAAATAGAGTAAATTAATCACTTTTTGAAATTAACTTAAAAGGTGGGGTAAGTCATTTTTCAGAAACACTGTTTGGAAGTTAGTCGGGCCGACACCAACGAACAAACGTGTAACCAATCAGCATTAGGGGGCGTATGACAGTCAAAGAGACAGAACGAGAGACGAGACACAATACAAAAGAGCTCAAAAGAATATCATTGGAATGAAGGTTTATGACTGGGCAAGTGCTTTAGGACCCGTGTTAATATTAGAAAAGCTTTCTAGCTAGCACTGGAGAGAGCTGAGCGGGAAGGCCTGAAAACAGACGCGGAGGCTGCTTTGATTCCGCTCCACATGTGAGTAACACTGGGTTTGAGTGTCATTGATTGTCTGGAGCTGCTGTGCTGTTGGAGACTAACAACAAACTCTTGTTTGTATTTACTCTTGTGTACTGTACGTTCATTTTTTGTGCCTCCTTGTCAATCGTTCATCATCTGTGCCTTACTTTTCATGGAGCATTATTTGTTGCGCTTCAGCTGTGATAAACAGACATCCACTCTCGCAATGCAAGTGTAACAGTGGCCAGATAGTGAGAGTTGTGTAGGTAAACCACTGCACACAGCTAGAGAATGAAGTGTTGAATGTCATTGTTAGTGCACTCGCCTTGCCTGGGCTGGTAGGGCTGCACGATTCTTGATAAAATGTGAATCACGATTTTTCTCAATGGAAATTGAGATCATGATTCTCTCACACGATTCTCATTTTTTCAACTAAAACATGTTATTGCAAAAAAAAAAAAAAAAAAAAAGTAGTGCTGTCTACACAGGTCGTTCATATAAAATAGTCTCTTTTCCTTATTTTATTTATTTATTATTTCGGCTGGTATTTGACATTTGAGGTGGTTGTAGAGATTGGTAGTGTTACACCATGTCCTAATGAGATGTGACACGACGCCACAACATTTTCCATGTTAATCAGAGTTTTTGTCCTAACTAGCCACGACATCAACACGCGATGATTCTATTTTAGAAATGGTTTCTATTTTTCTGTGACGTCGCGGCTGGAAGAACACCACAAAGTATGGAAATTGGCATGCAAGTGAATCGCCGTCCATTTAGAAAAGAAGATTACATTTATGTATGAATCAAGATCGTGATCTTTTTTATTCGATTAATTGTGCAGCCCTATGGGTTGGGGTTTGAGACCAAGTGGTGGTTAGGATTGGAGGGTGAGTTTTGGAGGCATAGCAATGAAGACAGGGGTGAGTTTGTTTAGGTTGATTTCAAATATCAATGTCCAACAGTGTTTTTGTAAAATGGCTTACCCCACCTTTAACAAGTAGCATCTGCCTGCAAAACCGGAGGCTGCGTTTTCAGGACCGCAGCCCTAGGACCAGATTTCTAGGACCCTAGGTTTTTAGTGACACCACCACCTTCTGAATTAGAGGACCAGTGAAGATGGATGACAATCAGAGTGAGAGTATCAAATGTGAATCAATTTTTATTTGTTTAACATTAAAGACAATTGTGATGCATTTCAATTGGAAAGTTAATGTAGCCGAAGTGATCGTGATTTGCTAAATAGTCTTGAATGCATATAGCCATCATATATTGGCCTGTAATGCTGTAAAATGAATTGTTAGCATATTCGTTTAATGAAACTGTAGCACTACTGATAAGCTTGTGTTGACCTAATGACCATTATTTCCTTCACTTCTCTCTCCACCTTTTTCTCTTAGGAGTCAGTGAAGACATTATCCATGAAGTTCTTTCTATGTGGCTCACATCATGAACAAAATTGTTTTTGTGTGTTCAACAGTTGTAATATATATTTCTATGTAATAGCTTAATCTACCCCCAGAGTCATGTGTCTTCCCTCTGTACTTGAAAATGTAGTTGATCTAGTGACTGAAAAGGCTATATTCATTGTTTATTTTACTTGATGAGTTATTATTATAATGCTAGTTAGTCACAATAATTACTCAACATCAGCTCCTAAGAACCAGGTTTAATTGCAAGAAAGAAAGTAGTATTTGGGTGTAATAAACCTTTAAAAACATCTAAAACTCAAAGTAGTTAAAATTGGGTGGAAATACTGCTACTTTTTTCGGTCTTCCAAAACTAGGGTTCTGGAAATGCGTTTCTGGGACTGCGGTTCTCTGATTCGTGTGGCGCTGTTATAAAAAAACTAGGGTCTTAGAAATGCGGTCGAAGAAAGTCGGTCCTGAAATTGCAGCCTCCGGTATTGCAGACGGATAATACTGCCTTTAAAGGTGCCCTAGATTCAAAAATTGAATTTACCTCGGCATAGTCAAATAACAAGAGTTCAGTACATGGAAAAGACATACAGTGAATCTCAAACTCCATGGTTTCCTCCTTCTTATATAAATTTCATTTGTTTAAAAGACCTCCGAAGAACAGGCGAATCTCAACATAACACCGACTGTTACGTAACAGTCGGGATCATTAATATGTATGCCCCCAATGTTTGCATATGCCAGCCCATGTTCCCAACATTATGAAAGGGATTATACGTCTGGATCTGCACAGCTGAATCATCAGACTAGGTAAGCAAGCAAGGACAATAGCGAAAAATGGCAGATGGAGAGATAATAACTGACATGATCCATGATATCATGATATTTTTAGTGATATTTGTAAACTGTCTTTCTAAATGTTTCGTTAGCATGTTGCTAATGTACTGTTAAATGTGGTTAAAGTTACCATTGTTTCTTACTGGATTCACGGAGACAAGAGCCGTCGCTATTTTAATTATTAAACACTTGCAGTCTGTATAATGCATAAACACAACTTCATTCTTTATAAATCTCTCCAACAGTGTAGCATTAGCCGTTAGCCACGGAGCACAGCCTCAAACTTATTCAGAATCAAATGTAAACATCAAAATAAACACTGTACTTATGCGATTAGACATGCTGCATGACGAACACTTTGTAAAGATCCATTTTGAGGGTTATATTAGCTGTGTGAACTTTTTTTATGTTGTTTAAAGGTCCCGTTCTTCGTGATCCCATGTTTCAAACTTTAGTTAGTGTGTAATGTTGTTGTTAGAGTATAAATAAAATCTGTAAAATTTTAAAGCTCAAAGTTCAATGCCAAGCGAGATATTTTATTTAACAGAAGTCGCCTACATCGAACGACCAGTTTGGACTACATCCCTCTACTTCCTTCTTTAATGACGTCACTAAAACAGTTTTTTGACTAACCTCCGCCCACAGGAATACACAAGAGTTGCGTTTGTAGAGTGTGTTTGTCGCCATGTCGTCGAAACGCTGTTATTTTCATCCCGCAGTCCAATCACCGGGTCTGATTCCGGCTCAAATTGATAGGGTAAAATTAAAGACATGTTTACAATAACACTGAGCGCGTGCATCTCCACGTTATGGTAAGAGGCGTGACCTTTCCGGGCAAGATGCGCTAAGCTGCTGTCGAATCACAACACAGGAACCGCTGGCACAATCAGAACTCGTTACGTATTTCTGAAGGAGGGACTTCATAGAACAAGGAAGTCATCAGCCCGTTTTTATGACAGTGGAAACAGCGGTATACAGATAAGTAAATTATGTGAAAAATACTGTGTTTTTTTTACACGCGAAACATGAACACATGTTATATTGCACACTATAAACACAATCAAAGCTTCAAAAAACCACGAAAAACAGGACCTTTAAGGCAAGCGCGAGCTCTTGGGGCGTGGAGCACGAGATTTAAAGGGCCACACACCCTGAATCGGCTCATTTATAATGATGCCCCAAAATGGGCAGTTAAAAAAATGAATAAAAAAAAATCTATGGGGTATTTTGAGCTGAAACTTCACAGACACATTCAGGGGACACCTTAGACTTATATTACATATTTAAAAAAGAAGTTCTAGGGCACCTTTAACACTTCAAATAAAGATTGTATCAATTACATCAATTCACCAGGTGGTGGCAAAAGGTGACCGTTTTAAAATGTATGTGTCATGGAATCATTCATTCGAGAGATTCATTCAATGTGGATTCATCCAGTCATGAGAGAATTTAAGTCTTTAGGTGTGTTTGACTTGAAAAGGCACTGATCGGTGCGGCGATTCAAAAGCACACGGAAATCTGTTTGCACCATTGAATCATTCTCCTATCGTGGCAAAGCTGCTTTGAAACAATCTGTATTGTATAAAGCGCTATATAAATAAAGACTAGACTACTTTGATGTCATACACCAATCGTGCTGCGCAGTGCCGATTTGAATGCACCTAATATGAGCTAGTCATTGAATAAATCATAATTCAATAATTTCTTTTAATTCAAATAATTTTATTAAAATAGATTGCAGAAATTAGCATTTCATCAGAACCTCTAGTACATTTCATATTTTGTTTAGTTGTCTATTCAGATTCGTGGGAGAATCATGATCTCTATTTAAAAAAATAAATAAATAAAATCATGCAGCTTGTTATAATAGTATCTCAATGATACTAAAATAACACTGGTATTCAGATCCTGTTGACAAGCTTTCAGTGATGAAAAAAATTGTCTTAATGAGGATGCATTTGCTTTACAATTGGCATCTCATTGTAAATTGCTGAAATAGCCACGACTGTTGGGTAGAAACCTCACAATTAAGCTCTTGTTATTATTCAGATCTCAAATGTGAAGGATAGCTATGAAAATGAACACTAAACAATATTCCAAATGGGAAAGAAAAACAAATGCATAAATTAAGAAGAAAGGTATCAAACAATAGGAGTGTCCACTGTTGGTTCAATTATGATGAAATGGAAGCTACATCAAATGACCCAGACATTGCCAGGGAAAAGGTCTTTCCTGAAAATCCTCTAAGCACATAAAAAAAATGCTTGGGAGAGAGGCTACAGAGAGGCCTATGATCACTTTGAAGTAGCTACAGAGCTTCAGTAGCAGAGAAGAGACGTGTGAAATCCTGTCTGGAGTTTGGCAAGGTTTTTGCTTGAAAAGCACAATAGTGACCTAGTTGCAAGGGGGAAAGTTTTTGCAGTCATATAAAACTGAGCTTTTCTAGTCAAAGCAACATGTGGAAACGTGAAAGTGCCCACAACAACAATAAACAACAATACCTCCAATAAATGATGTTGGTTGAAGCACAACGCTGAAGAGACGCTATTCATCAGCAAGAATTAAAACAGAAGAATAAATTAAAAGCACAATATAGAAGGAAATACAGCAATCTGTTTCAGTCTGAAGTTTGGGAGGAAGTTCATCTTACGGGCAATGAGATGGACAAGGGCAAGGATAAGTTAACATCATTAGCATCTTAAGAAAAAGATACTAAATGTCCTAAGATGCTACATCTGAAGAATTAATCCATACACCTAATCCAACCATGAAGTACATGCACTACTCGACTCGTGGTGCTTAAGAATAATCCATTATCCTAAGAATCTAGAGCAAAGAAGCCTGGCCAAAATCATGTGTGAAATGTGTGTACTGACATTAAAAGACTTAAAGATGTCATCCTTGCCAAAGGTAATACACACAGACACACAAATGTGAAAATAATCTATAAAACAATAAAAAAATAAATCAGCCTATTACTGTGTTTTAGCTTCAACTATATAGAACAATATCTACCTTTAACTAGAAATACTACAGAGAGCAAAACGTCTAATAAAGGACTTTTAATTCACTACAATGAGAGAGTTGGTTAAATATCTAGTTTAATTTCTGCACCACTAACATCACAAAAGCAAATTCAGGATACATTTACACGACAAATATGTACTAAAAAAGGAAAGTATATTAAGAATGATAATCTAGAAGGATATTAAGATATCTTGAATACTTTACAGGCATGCAAACTTTGGAAAAGGAACATTTATGGCACTCAGACAGGTATGATATGCAATTGAGTTGATAGAAAAACATTATACATTTCTAGTTTCAACATTATTTGTTCTTCAGATTTTCCTCTTTAAAAGAAAAAAAAAGTATCAGTTGTATGCAAAGTGACCCACATTTGGTTTTAGACCACTGAAAAGGTGTACAATTTACCAATTTACTCATGGAGCTACATTAACATGTCCATATCTCTGGGATTGAACCATCGAGGGCCTTTAAAATGAAGATACGAAAAGGAAAGTTTGTTAAGAACCAGAATCTAAAAGGATATTAAGATATCTTTAATACTTCTTGAGTTACAGGCATGCAAACTTGAGGCAAAAAACACAAGAAGTGCTTTTTACCATTTTTGAACAGTCACCGTTGCATATAATGAAGTCATCAGACCAATCTCTGGGTACAAAATAAAATAATGAGGCTGCCATCTTTCTAAAGTCATTTTTACACCCCTGTAAATTGGCTCAGGTGAAAATTGTCATTTTGACTTCATCTACAAAATAGTGATAAATATACATCTGTGACATTTAATATTTTGGCTTTCATCACTAATTATGTTTGGTGGGGTTTGATGGGTTTCAAAGTGCAAGTTTATGAAAATGATACATTTATCGTCTCCGTATAAACTACAAAAACTCAAATTTGTGAAAACGGTGACGTCATGCGTGTGCATATTGCATGTTCAGTCTACAAGCGCGTAGTGTTTCTTTACAAAGTGACATCGCCAACTACTGGCCTGGCAGCATAATACAGCATTTTTAGTCGTTTTTGTGGGTCAGTGTGAACGGGGATCATTTTGATAATGTTGTCGTCTGTACTTGAAAAAACGCAAAGGAAAAACCTTTTAGTTTTTAGTACAATGAATGTTGTCATGTAAACGTACCCTCATAAAAAAACATTCCTACAGGTTCGGTGAACATTCCCCCCACCTGCCATTGGCCAGGCATCAGATAGTCCCACCTCCAAACTCACTCCACTAGTTAAGCCATGTTGTTGTATTGAAAATGAAATGCTCAAACTATAGCACCAAAGGGTTACACTTTTCGCAGATATATCAACCAGCTTGCTTATAAAATTGTAACTTTTAACATGGCCAGGAGAAAACATTGAGTTGTTGTAATTACAGTGCAGAATCTGATGAATATGATGAATCTGTCCTTTTAATCACACAGAGTGAAAAGACTACAGTATGCATGCAGTCTGTTCTAAACATACACCATACTTGGGCACAGGAAGGGAACTGAATGACCGCAAATCCTCTATTTCTTACACTGTAAAAAGTAATACGCTACTTCTGCTCCAATAAAATTTTGGCAACAGATTACAAGCAATATTATTAATTAAATTCAACAAATAGAATTGCATTAGAATTAATCAAATTAATTCCTTAAATGTCAACCATTTAAAACTATTAAAATGCAAGTAAAATTTAAACAAAAATATCTGAACAACAGAAAGATGTCAAAGATTAACTTTTTTTTTTATTGCCAACATTGAAGACACCTGGTGATAACAAGCAGAATCACTAAAGGAAAGAGAAACATGTGAATTAACAGAGGTTTAGAAGTTGATGTTGATATTATTGAAAATATTTGGTCACCATTATGGTGATCAGTGTTTCATTTAGTTGGCCAGTTTGACTCTTTGCTTTTTAAGTCAGTTTGTGTTTTTGTAATGATGTTTGCCAATTTTACACATTTTAAATGGCTGACTTTTAAGGAATTCATTTGATTAATTCTAACTCAATTCTTATATGTTGAATTGAATTAATAATATTGCTTGTAATCTGTTGCCACAATTTTATTGAGTAGATAGAGTGTATTACTTTTTACAGTGTATGCTGTTAGCTTAAATCTCAGCTTAACATTCTTATTAGTGTTGTCAAAGGTACTGACTGCAATACCACTCGGTACTAAAATGTAAAAAATATGACGCTTTGAGATCTGTTGAGCGGATTCATAAACACCTCTGATTGACCATTGTGTTCACAAGCTCATCAGATATGTCTGTGATTGGCTACAATGACCAACGCTTCCAAAACATGTTGTAAACAGACATCAATGACGCTCTTCACCGAGACGCTCTACACAGATACAAACAGGAGTCTTTGAAAGCAGACGTCTGTAAGTGGACTTAGATGCCTGCTTTCAAATGCTCCCACTTTAAAATTAAAACACTTCTGCGTGTTGATCATTGTAGTTAATCACAGACATATCTGATGAGCGCATCAACCCAATGGCCAATCAGAAGTGTTTACGAATCCGCTTAACGACGCTCAAAGCGTCACATTTTTAAAATTTCAGTACCGCGGTCGGTAGCTACTTTTGACAACATTAATTCTTATGGTAACACTTTACTTGAAGGGGTGTGCATAAGACTGACATGACACCTTCATAATCATGACATGACACATGTCATGAATATGAAGGAGGTTTTATGAATGTTTATGACAACTGTCATTAAGTGTCATTTGCTCAATTATGTCATTTTTAATGCAAAGATGACATTGTTTGAGATGTCCGAGTTATGACAACTTGACATAAACCAATACATCATAACCTGTCAGTGTCTTTGTCATGACAACTTGACATCATTTAGCTTTATGGGCTATTAGCTTTATCATTTAGCATCATTTAAGTTTCCTCCAACAGAAGGTCAGATAATAGACAATTTCAAATTTCGTAAAAAAGATGACACTGTTATAAAATAATGGTAACACTTTATTTTAGGGTCTTTTAAATAGTTGCTTATTACTATTAGCATTCATATGGCTAAAATATTGGCTATTTATTAGTACTTATAAAGCACATATTAATGCCTTATTCTGCATGATCTTATTCTACATTCTTAATCCTACCCAATACCTAAACCTAACAATTAACTATAATAAGCAGTAAATTAAGAGTTTATTGAGGGAAAAGTCATAGTTAATCGTTTATATATGTGTTCCCTATACTGAAGTGTATGCAATTTATGGTTATATTAATAAATGTAATTTCTAGGGCAGAACACAAATGAAGATATTTTGAAAAATAAAATGTTGCAGTTGCTTTTTAAAGGTGCCATTGAATTGAAAATTGAATTTACCTCGGCATAGTTAATTTCAGTAGATGGAAATGACATACAGTGAGTCTCAAACTCTTCTTATATAAATCTCATTTGTTTAAAAGAACAGGCGAATCTCAACATAACACCGACTGTTATGTAACTGTCGGGATCATTAATATGTACGCCCCCAATATTTGCATATGCCAGCCCATGTTCGAGGCATTACACAAGGGCAGGACGTCTGGATGTGCACAGCTGAATCATCAGACTAGGTAAGCAAGCAAGAACAATAGTGAAAAATGGCAGATGGAGCAATAATAACTGACATGATCCATGATAACATGATATTTTTAGTGATATTTGTAAATTGTCTTTCTAAATGTTTCGTTAGCATGTTGCTAATGTACTGTTAAAAGTTACCATCGTTTCTTACTGTATTCACGGAGACAAGAGAGCCGCGCTATTTTCATTATTAAACAGTCTGTATAATGCATAAACACAACTTCATTCTTTATAAATCTCTCCAACAGTGTAGCATTAGCCATTAGCCACGGAGCACAGCCTCAAACTCATTCAGAATCAAATGTAAACATCCAAATAAATACAATACTTATGCGATTAGACATGCTGCATGACGAACACTTTGTAAAGGTCTGTTTTGAGGGTTATATTAGCTGTGTGAACTTGAGTCGAAAGCTCGGGAGGGGGCAGAGAGCGTGCAATTTAAAGGGGCTGCAGCATGAATCGCGCATTTCTAATTATGCCTCAAAATAGGCAGTTAAAAAAATGAATTAAAAAAAAAAACTATGGGGTATTTTGAGCTGAAACTTCACAGACACATTCAGGGGACACCTTAGGCTTATATTACATCTTGTAAAAAAAAAATGTTCGATGACACCTTTAATTAAAATGAAATTTGGTGAGATCCAAAATAAAATACTGACAATTTTCATTTTTAGGACTATCCATTTAAAGTAAAATCAGCAAAATAAAATAAAATAAAAAAAACAGCTTAGAACCACTGCTTTAAAAATAGTGAAGTGGATAATATCTAATACTTTAGTGGGAATTTTTAAAGCAGCTTTAACTAGGGAGCTGTAAGATATACACTGCTACATGAAGACTGGGTTCTGTGATCACACCACATTTGGGGAAGATGGATAAAAAAAAAACAGTGAGAGACAGAAAGAAAGGGCGTGAAAGAGAAAACCAAGCAGGATTCACAAAAAAAAAGTGATTAAAAGTGAGAAAGAATAACGAGTGAGGAAGGAGTGAAGTGAGAGGAAATGAGTTGAGAGCCTATAAATTGAAGCCACAGAGAAGAAAAGGTGCAATTTGAAGGTAGGGGGTGATTAGCACATTTTGACTGCTATCTCCAGCCTTTTTTCACAAGAGCTCCAAGCCCACAGTGACAACAGCAAAAGCTCGACTATTTGAGGAAGATAATGAAGGCTCCAGTTGGAGAGACATGTTCAGGCTGGCAGCCGTACTGATTATCTACTACTGCAATATGATGCTTTGAAGCTCATCTTTAACCACAATTGATTGGAGAGGTGAAGGGAAAAGAATTGGAAAAGTAGAAGGCTTGACTCGAAATGTCAGTAAGATGACAGTTCAAGTCAGCTTTGTGTTTAATAAGTGAAAAGAAGCTATTCTCATGATTCATTACGCATATTTCCAACAAAGCTGAGGGACAGGATTTTTTCTTTAACTGCTAAAGAAAGAGCCTTAATAAAACCACAATATAATTTTTACTGACACCTGATCTGAGCAGTGCAACTCATTTCCAAATTGAAAAGAATGCTAAAAATGTCATTTCCATTTAAAAATAATTGGACCTATTATCAGATGCTTTCAGTTGTTGAATAATTAGATGTCAATATGCATGCAAATAAATGTTTTATTTTGCCTGAACTGCATCAACATAGACATAAGCCCAAGAGCTGTGTACAAAAAAAAAAAAAATAATAATAATTTACTCTGTTCACCTTAAGGACAAGATTAGACATAATAGCCAGTTTGCTTATTTAATACTTTTCCCGAAATTACTAGTTTCGTAAACAACTTGATATTATGAGAATCATAATATCATAATTTCGTCATCAGAATCATAATTTAGGAAATCAAAGCAAACAACCTGTTCCTGTATACTCACTCGCCCTCTTGTGGTCTTTAGACATGCTGATTTAATCATTTGCATATCAAAAAGTTTTATAAATGTGACATTAATAGACACAGACAGGAAGAAACACAGAGACAGAGGAAAAGAAAAAGTGCTCAGGGATTGAGGAAGGAAAGATCAGATGTGCAGCTGCTCTGGTTTGTGAATAATGCATCCATGCCATCAATTCTCTGAATCAGTGCTGCAGCAATCCAGTCTATTCCTAGTAGCCAATAAAGGAAAATTAAATCAAGTTAAGAGGAGTGGACTTACAGTTAAGGCTAATCACTCAGTTGGTGAGGGAGCAAAGGTTGAAAAGCAAACACTTTTAGAACAACAGTTATTAATTCACATGCCTAAGTGTCTGAACATAGAGCTTTTTATAGCAGCCAGTTTTCTCCTCTGAAAAGAAGCAGACGTACAAGCACACCATTTCTAAAGTGTTCTCATATCAGCACTGACAAATGAAGAATTCCTTTCAGCCCTAAAAGCACTCCATATCTGCAATAATTGGTTGTTTACATGAGAAGTTAAGAGATGTTTTGAAGGTTTCAAGTCCAGAGAGACCCAATGAAATCTCGGTCCCACTTTATATTAAGTGGCCTTAACTACTATGTACTTGCATCAAAAAATAGGTACAATGTACTTATTGGGTTCATTGAATTGCAAATCACTTTTGCTGCTATTGAGGTGGGATACGGGTAAGGTTAGGGAAAGCTTTGGTGGTATGGGTAGGTTTAAGGGTAGGGGTAACAGTGTAATTATAAATGTAATTACAGAAATTAATTACAGATGTAATTACATGCAGGTGTTTTTAAACTATAAATACAATGTAAAAACATGTATGTACACAATAAGTGCATTGTATCAAATGATTAATTTAAATGTAAGTACATAGTAGTTAAGGCCACTTAATATAAAGTGGGACCGAAATCTCTATAGCTAATCAAGCAATGGCAAACATCTAAATTCTAGGGATGCACCGATATGAAAATTTTAGCCGATACGATTACCGATAATTCTTTATATTTGAAAGCCGATAATTGACCAATAAATCTAAATCCAAATTTTTATATGATTTTTGAGAGCCTGATTATAAAGACAGAAGTTTTACCATTAAAAGCCATGTCCCAAGCACACGATTATAATGTTCCCATAATAATTTTATTTAGCCTATGACTTGCGCTGCACTTAAAGGGATAGTTCACCCAAAAATACAAATTATGCCATGATTTACTCACTCTCAAGCCATCCTAGGTGTATATGACTATCTTCTTTCAGACGAACACAATCAGAGATATATGTAAAAATATCCTTATACCTCCAAGGTTTATAATGGTTGTGAATGGGGGGCTGCATTTTGAAGTCAAAAATAATGCATCCATCCATTAAAAAAATAAAAAATAAAATAAATAATAATAATGTAATCCATACAACTCCAGTAGGTTAATAAAGGCCTTCTGAAGTGAAGTGTTTTTGTAAGAAAAATATCCATATGTAAAACGATAAATTCAAATAAGTAGCTTCCGGTGGACGACCGTACACAGAATGCGCAAGTCAACTTGCGCCAGACGCCTCTCGCGGTTCAAACAAATAGGGCTGTGCAACAAATTTAAGCTCCTCGAAATCGTTTTAGACTTATCCATGGGTTTCAAAGACGTCACTTCCGCTATGCCCGCCGCCATATTTGTGACCGGTCAGAGCTTGCGCTCTGTTTAAGTCTGCATGGTGACAGCAGCTACAACTACCAGAGGAAGGCCAATGAAACACTCTCAGAAGGTTCACAACAAATTTACAATATGTCTGGGATATGTGATGCTGTTAGCCGTTTCAACAGTCGTCAGAACTGCAAATTTATTTGATTCCAAAGGAGTTAATTCGGCGGAATTATTGGCTTCATTCAGAAAGGACCATACCACTGGCAGCCAAACAGCAATGCACAACATTAATAACTGCTGGGACTGTCATTTACATAACATTATAATTGTATTCAATATTGTATTAAAATATTGTGAATTCTAGTTGCTGTGTTTCGGCGTGTTATTACAGGATGAACAAATTAACGACACGAGCTGACTACATTACTTAGTTCAAGTACATGCGTGCATGATTTTGTGCAAATATAAGTTGTAATATTATTTTTATTTTGTATTAATATCTGGATTATTTTATATAGGATGTGTTCCGTTGAGTTAACTTTGTTTACGGGTTTTTATTCTCTTCAGCTTCAGCGTGCGCAGCTCAAACAGCAATGATTAAGTCATTAAAATGTTTACAGTAATATTAAAACTTTCATATTAAAAAAAAAAAAATGATGCATTATTTTTTATAACTAGCTCTTATATTGTTCTCGTATTATATTCAGCAACACGTGGTTTGATTAATAAGGATCACGAACAATAACAGATTTTTTTCTCAAATCATCTCATTTTGATAGTATTATTTGAGCTGCACGCGCTGAATGAACATCCGTAAAATGAAGCGCTTTAAGTTAATTAACTAAACGGAACACATCCTATATAGGGTAATTCATATATATTTATACAAGATAGACATAAAATTACAACTTATATTTGCACAAAATCATGCACGCATGTATTTGAACTAAGTAATGTAGTCAGCTCGCGTCGTTATTTGTTCATCCTGATAACACGCCGAAACACAGCAACTGAATTCACAATTTTTATTTTGAATACAATATAATGTTATGTAAATGACTCCCAGCAGTTATTAATGTTGTGCATTGCTGTTTGGCTGCCAATGGTCCTTTCTGATGCAATAATTCCCCTAACTCCGTTGGGATCAAATAAATTTGCAGTTCTGACGACTGTTGAAACCCCCATTCACAATTGTAAATTTGTTGTGAACCATTTTCGTTGGCCTTCCTCTGGTATAGCTGCTGTCAACCAGAGCGCGCAGCTCGGAGGATAGAATACAAAGAAACCCATGATATTTTTAACTCTGTATATCCGCGTTCGTCGTTATCTCTGATTCTTCCACTGTGACAAGCGCATTCGTCTGAAAGAAGATAGTCATACATACCTAGGATGCTTTCAAATGCTTGAGGGTGAGCCACGCAAAATAAATCATGGGATTTTGTGTGGCATTTTCATTAAAAGGCGCTTTGGGTGAACTATCAGGGAACCGGCTTTACCCTTTAACGCCCAGCCCTGTAGTTTCTTATAAAGTTTTAAATATGGATACTTTTTGAAGTGACTTTTTTTTTATGGATGGATGCATTATTTTTTACATATTTCAAGCAATTTTTTAAATATATCATTGTGTTCGTCTGAAACCATCATGGTGAACAGGGCATTTTCATTTTTGCATTTTAACTGTAGTTTCCTTTTTGAAGTGTCTCAGCTTCAAAACCATCATGAAGGAAATAATCCATTATTTGATATATCGGCCAAATTTTCTTATTGGGCCGATAACGATAACATTAAAAATGAACACATATCGCCCAATACGATCCCTAAATTCAGATGATCTCTTCAAGTTGTGCAATATTGTGGGTTTCATTTCAGGACTAAAAATGACCACATGTCTGTTCTGGTTCACAGATAGCAGGGACAAAGAATGCAAAACACAAATAATAAAACTCAAAAACTATATTCAAATCATGAATAGTTAGGAGAGCAAAATAATGAAGCTTATTAACCTGAAGTGAGAAGGAAACATGTCTGATTTCTTTTACTGTTGAAATGTGCCTGATAAAACTATTTTGCCACAAATTGATCCATCACTTGGCAAAAGCGAACTAAATTAATTATACAAAAGAATGCTTAGTTTGGCAATTAATTGTTTTGTGCAATTAATTATTGAGAGCATGAAATCATCAAAATTCAAAATCATTTATACAAAACAAAATTGACAATGTGTTTTCCTATTCATGTCAATATTTTGCATATAGTTCTTGCGTAGTTGATATACAATTCTATGCTTTATTTTAAAGACATTTTTGCTTGGTTTTACCCCGCAATAAGTTTCGAATCAACCCAGGTTCCACTAGTCTGGTCTTGTTTGACAGTTTTTAAGGAGTTTGGGCACTTAGGGTTAGGGTCAGCCAATCAGTAAACCAACTGAAGACTTTAACACACATTTAAAAGCACATTTAAAGTTATGTTATGGAATATTGTTTTGATGGTAGACAAGTTGGTAGACTAGCAGACAAGTTCTCACAGCGCTCACAAACCTGTTTCTCTCCACTGGGCTTCTTGTGGTTCAGCAGGAGCTCCACGGCTCCCACCACCTCTTTACGGATGGCGTGGAGCAGAGCGTCCCCGACATACACATTGAAGCTGAGGAGCAGCTCGATGATCTCCAAGTTCTCATTCTCAATGGCTATGAGCAGCGCCGTGCGCCCCAGGGGATCGATGCAATTGATGTTGATCTTGAAGTAGATCTCCGCCTCCTCCAGCGATAGTTTCACGCTGGCGTAATCGCCCTTTTCCACGGCGTTGAGGTAGGACTTCTCCTGCCCCGAGAGCTCCGACTCGGCGCGCACTATCCGCAGCGGAATGCGGTCCCGGTACGAGGAGTTATCCGTTCTGCGGTAGTACAGCTGCGACATTGTGGCTCAATCCATCACAAAACAGGTGGAGTAAAAGCAACCTAAAGACATATACACAGTATATACACCTCGAAATTGATGGTTTTATAATGATATTCTGATGAAAATCCGTTAGTATAGTTGCAGGTGCAAGGAGGTAGACCACACTAACAAGTAATAAAACATCTACCGGTTAATTATTATATATTTACATTGTAGATGGTCGCCCAGCTAATAAACAACTTGGACCAAGAAATAACCAGCTGGATTTTACAATAGGGAGTCATGCAAAGGCTTGGCACAACTGATCATATTTACATAAAACACAGCAATAATCACTATTTATATAGAGTTAAGTTTTAAGAATTAAAAGGAAATTAAAATTTAACGTCAACATCAAAGTACAATCATTAGTCCCTTGTGGTGTGGAATAAAGAAAGAAAAAATATTGCTAAAAAAAAAAAAAAAGCTTCACTCTTAAAATTAGGCATATTTTACGCAGACCTTCACAGTTTAAGAAACGAATTATACAAAAAATAAAATATCTGTTCTTGGTTTTAATAGAAAACCAGGCAAACCTGCCAAAACATAAACACGCAGTGATATAGCACCACAAACTTCGCTTAATACGGCTTCAATTTGATCAAGAATCACGACTCAACTTTGAAAGATCATGGAGATGGAAGCGTATACGGTGAAATAAACAACGTGCAAAATAATGCTGTATTGTTCTACAGAGCGCAGTGCATTAAGAAACACCTAAAACTCACCTTGCTGTCGGAACAACTTTAATTCTCGCATTTATAAAGCTAATTAACTTCACCGATTCATCACAGAAAATACTTTTGGAGCAGTATTCCTACGACCACACGAGGATTGCTGCACATGGTGACTGTGTTGTGCTGCCACGGCACCGACGCACCGCTGGAATCATGCTGGAATTGAAATGATCCATTACGCCCCAATAGACGTCTGTCAGTCCACAGTGCATTGTATTAACATTTCCTCCGTTATTTCAGTTCAGCTGAGCCCTAGTCTGACGTATGCTGATGCTGAAAATGGTCACCAAATTAGTAGTTATATGAATTACGTAATGGACGTGCTTCAACACAGAAAAGCATTAATGCAGTCTAACTTACAATCAGAAAAAATATCCTGTTTCGTAAATCACATTATCTGCGTGAAAGACTGCGCGCGCCACCGCTAACCACAAAGGAGGGACATTTCATCCAAACAGTTAATGAACATCCACTCAACTTGAAAGACTGCCATACCTGTTAAAACGTTTGGGAGACCGGTAGGGGTGTGTTTTGTTCCAATTTACAGATATCAATGAACGGATAAACTGTGTTTAATACAGTTATTTGTAAAGGTTTGTTTGTTATAGTCGCGCTGTATGATTTGATTCAGTAAAACAAACACAAAAACGACGTATATGAATCATTAGCTCGGGATTCTGACTAATGGTCACACTAACTGACTCATAAGGGTCATTTGTTCGGGTATCATGTTGGGCCAGTCCAAATACCCACACTTGTGGTCTTGGCCACTTGAGAGCGCGTGCACGCAACAGGAAGTAAGTGCGTAAGTCTGTCTCAGGTCTTAAAAACGCTAAAGCTCAGTGCTCTTAACGCACTAAACAAGCTTAGTGTATCCAGTGGAACTCACGTGCCTTGAAATCGCGAGATGTCAAAGAAAACTTTCCTCTGTAAGTTAAATTAGATATCACATATAATTTGATAGTAAAACATAAAGTGATACACATTTTATTGGTGCAAAGATGGCTGTATTTTGTACAATAGTTCTGCTTTTTATCACTTAAGAACCACAATTACTATAATTGTGTTGTCTGTTAGGCTACATACACTGAACAGACTTTTATACGTTTATTTTAAAATGTTAAGTATTACAATTCGAAATAAAGCTCTGTAAACATTTGTATTTTTACAACACTATAAGTATCAAGTTCTACACACATTTGGCCTTCACACTTGGGCCAAATACAGGAAATATGTAATGTAAGCAGTCAAACAAAGACAAGTGGATATTTGTACAGGCCCATTGTTTGTTCCTCATTCACTAAGAAAAAGCAGTTCATGGTTTATTTGATTCAGTAAAAAGAATATGCTCATTCATTTGAGAATTGGACTACACTGGCCGCTCTGAATGTTTTGATTCATTAAAAAAGAACCGACTTGTAAGAATCATTAGTTCGATATTCGGACAGCACTGGCAACATTGTTGTGTTTTTGGCACATTTAAAGGGATAGTTCTCCCAAAAATGAATATTTGATGTTTATCTGCTTACCCCCAGGGCATCCAAGATGTAGGTGACTTTTTTTCTTCAGTAGAACACAAATGATGATTAATTGTAACTCTAACTGTTGCAGTCTGTCAGTCTTATAATGCATGTTAATGGTAACAAAATCTATGAGAGTAAAAAAAAACATGCACAGACAAATCCAAATTAAACCCTGTGGCTCGTGATGACACATTGATGTCCTAAGACACGAAACGATCGGTTTGTGCGAGAAACTGAACAGTATTTATATCATTTTTTACCTTTAATACACCACTATGTGTATTAGTGAGCGCTCGCACGGCATCCGGTGCGTGAGGTGTGTACGCGCTCTGGCATAGTTTAAACATGGTGCCTGTAGTATAATAGTTGTTATACAAATGGAAGTAAACCACTAAAAAACATGGTTTTATAACATCAAAACTTTATTTTGTAACTTTTCGTGAGGGCAGCTTTACAAATAAAAAGGACACATACAAAAATCTTGTTCATATACCTCAGTTGGATGTGGAAAAACTATAGGCGCAGCGGATGGTTTAAGTCGTACGTGATCTTCTCCTGGGTATGTATAATCATCAGGGGAAAAGTGATCACTGCAGACCCTCAACAACTTTAGTACGTTATAATGGGTGTGTTGATATCCAGCCGAAGAGCAATAAACCATAACTTCAGGCGAGCAGGCTCAGAAGTTGGGAATATGTGGAAAGCCCCGAATGAGTTTGCGCGAGAGAACGTAATCTTTTAGTTTTAAGTCGGTTTGAACAATCCGGATAAGTAAGTAAGTATCATTTTGATTAGCCGTCGTATCTACAATGTTTGTGCTCTGTGTAAACAATGAGTGATGTATACACGCGAGAGATCACTTCCAGCGCTTGCGTAAACTACGCCAGAGTGAACAGTGCGGATGCACACCACGCACGCAACAGATTCCATTCACAAACAGCTTTAGAGTAAACAAACTTGGTGAATGACAGGCAAGAAGAAATGGTGATAACAGTGTTTGGACTGCTTTTTACATTAAATTCATGGAAAAAAGGAAAGTCGTGGAGATTGCTATGCTTCCGTCTTCCATCAGCTCGCTTTCTGATTGGGTATCGTTTTGTTATACATGACAGTCTACAGAGTGTGTATCTGCTGTAGTGTGTGTATCTTGAATCTGCTCAGTAGAACGTTGGGGCCGTTCACTAATAAGAATCGGTTCATAAGAGTCATTTGTTCAGGAATTGCAATACATTGGTCACACTAAATTCTAATTTGATTCAGTGAGAACCGGCTCATGAGCTTAAATGTTTTGAGAATCGGACTACACTTGTCGCGCTGTATGTTTTTGATTCAATGAAAAGAACTGAATCACGGGAATAGAACTTGACACTTTGTAGGCTGTTTTCATACTCGGGTTAAAAGGCTAGAGAACTGTGTGCCCTTTTAAAATGGCCGTCACAACAAAGTTTAAAGGCAGGAACGCACTAAGCCAACGGCAACGAACTAGTGGCGACAAAAGCAGACTGCAGGGTTGGCTCACGTCGACAGCGTCTGAGTCCAAAGTTGCCCTGACACCAAACCGACGCTGGACAGCCGACGACCAAGTAGCACGTCCATTCTGCGCCTACGTAAGATGAAATGCCTTTCCATACCAGCAGGTGGCAGTAGTTGAACAGCCAATCAGAATGATCAGATGGCCCGACTGACCAACAAGCTCCGAATCGGCCGAAAAAAGCAGACGAGGACCAAAACTTAGTCGGCTGATGAACAAAAACTGCCCGACGGCCGACCATCGGCTTTGTGTGTTCCTGCCTTTACATTACTTCTTTAACAACTCCCTGAGCAAATTATTTTCTCAGTCGTAGTTTACTATCAATTTGTCAAAGGACAAATGCAAAACATGGCGGATGTATACAATCCCAGTATACTACACATCTGCATACTTCAAACATTTTATTCATCAATTCAGTATACTCAGTAGCTACATACATCAAGTTTTCTCCTGCTCATCCGACACGGACAGAAAAACTGGGTTCTTTGTATTTGATATTTATTTACATAGTTTAATGTGCAGCAAATAAACATGGGAATATTATATAAAGTTTGAAATTGGCTACATAAAGCATAAAACAGACAAGAGACAACTTACAGACAAGTGTTTACACCCTCCCATTCTCCTGTATACGAGTTTCCTCAAAGGTGGGCTCAAGAAGCAACAAGCTCATGTTGGCAGTTGGGATCTTTATACAATATCAAATAATGCACAATAAAAATAATTATATGTTGCAGAGTGTTTAGTTGTGTAATGCTCTTTAGTCCAATAAACTTTAATGGTTTCACCACAGATGTAATATAACATAGATTTACAACAAGGTCTATACATCTCAATGCTGTCTATAAAGATGCTGCTGTTCAGCAGCAGATCATTTTGCCATACCTGACAAGAGTGATAAAATTATATGATTTTGAATGTCCTAAATCCCAGGATATATGGCAGGAACATGAAGATTTTGTTACACATGAAATCAAACTCGATTAAATATGCATTATTTAATTTTTTTTAACAGTGCACAAATTGCTTTTTACCCTAAAGAATATAAATATATAACATTTTATGATTTATTTTAAATGTTGCAAATTAGGGGAACACCGTAATCGAGGAATAGGATTGCCAGCCCTCCTTTTAATTCATTTTAATTTAATTCAACCCTTAACTAATCAATTTCCAGTCTTCTGTGATTAATGGATAAGCGTATTTAAGCCGACTGGTTAAAAATAAAAGAATAAAGAACAGACTCAAAAGAACATAAATAAGGTTTGTGAGCAAGTTTTATTCTATACCGGAGCACTATATAGCAGATTAAATATCTTAAAACATACATTCATTATTCACTATAGAAATTCCTGACTTTCCATGTTTTTTTATTACTTATTTATGATTTTATTTACAGCTTTACCATGTGAATATCTGTTAGTACTGTATGCCCAGTATATTTCCATAAAATTAAGCCCAGTTGATGAATACAAAATCATAAATATCAGTTAAACTACTTGTTTGTTTGCATCATTAGTGACTTGTCAATGAATATTAATAGTCCTCTTTTCAGAAAACATAGGACGATCTTGCTGCTTCTCTTCTTGGAGTATATTTTACGAAAAGAGAGTGCACTGTACGATATTAAATGTATTATATTCATAAGTCACCACTCAGGCATTTCAGACAGTTTGTTGTTTGCCAGACAGTACTGAATGATCGTTTTGGGGAGGGGGAAACATTTCTCAAAATGTTTTGTTGTGTTGTCTAGACGTTACTCCCATGAGAGACGGTCTGACCTGCATTCTGTCACGAGGAACAAGTTTTAATTGCTCTTCCTTGATCCAAGAGAGAGAAATTCTATTACCTTGAGTATTACCTTCAGTTAAAAATGAAACGCAGTATTGTTTAATTAAATGATCGTCATTCTTTATATGTCTTTGATTCTGGTGCAAATGAAGTATTGTTCAAGGTAAAGATTATCTTAAAATAATGCAAAATAACATAAAAGCTGAATCGACAGATAGGTGCCCATCTGGAAACCAAACGGCATAAATGTCACTTCTAGTGAAATCAGTGTCACTTTGTACAGCCTGTCAGCATGGCTCAGTCCTGACACTTCCTTCATGCTGAACAATTCTGTTTGAAGGCACCGTATCTGTGAACACTCATAAAACGTCTTGATTCCCAATTGCACATGTATCTTTAAATGTATGTATAACATGCAGTGTCAAGAACAGGAATATTCAACAATCAAGCTTGTTTTCTTGGAGCTTCAAAATAAGTTTAACCCTCGAGCACAATGTGTTTACAACAAACTGGGGTGAACATAAATGAGACTATTTTGAGATGTGCACATGAATATTTGCATAACAGCATACTAGACTTCCAAGTGCTATGTAGATTAATGACTTTGATTCTGAAAATGGATAGAGTCATAGATAGATGGATAGATTGTGTGAATTATTTGTTAGTGTTTAGTGAGTATGGCCAACAAGACCAAATGATCCTTGAAAAGCAATTTAACCCGTTTTAGAGACGTAATTGGATGTCTCCAACATGACTCAGCACGCACGTAATTACATTTGACCAGTTGGCTAGCAAGATGATGTTTCATCCTCTGTGGCATATGAGAGTCTCAGCGATATGGGAGTGTTAAATAATGAAATAATTTGCTGTTTGTTCGCTCCTTGTCATCTTGCGAGATTTGTAAGATGCTGCTTATGTTTTCCAGATTGCGGTTTAGTCAGGATATGTCCAGCTTTGTTTCATTCGCAAAGAAATTCTCATTAGCATTAGATTGTCACCTGCTGCCTGTTTATTGATTTTTGTTGTGGTTGTTTTTCAATGGATAGAAGTTTGTTGTCAGTATGATTTTTTTTATATGTATTTGAAAGAAGTCTCCTATGCACGTCAAGGTTGCAAGGCTTTACTGTCACTTTTTATCAGTTTAATGCATCCTTGATGAATAAAATTATTCATTTCTTTTTAAAAAATTATACTGACCCCAAACTTTAGACAGTAGCATAAGTTAAACCAATTGTGCATGTAGTTCTTACATACAATGAAGCTGAATGGTGACCAGAAAATGGAAAAAAAAAAAGCACTTTAAAAGCAGTCCTTAAAACTTTTGTGTATTATTTTAAAAAGTGTCTGAAGTACACTTTTTTTGGGGTCTTTTAAACAGTTTTCCCGCGGAATCGGGCTACTTATACACTGTTGCCGCGGATTGTTTTTCATGTCCGTGGGTTGAATCGACCCAAAATAACGTGATATTTAGTCCCTGGAATGCGAATTTTACCAGGGGAGCCCTGCCAAAAACGCAAATTTTACCCTCCGGAATGTGATTTTTACCGTGGGACCCCCCTAAAATGCCATTGGGCTAGTTTTGGGCTAGTTTTGAGGAGCAATTCAGCGGGTTTTGTTGTGAAAACCTGCTTTTAAACTATCATATGGATTCAGAAGACTTGTAATATCCCTATTGTCCACTGGGGGCTGGGAGAGCAGTGTGAATATTCTGCTAAACATTTCCATTTATGTTACATGGTGCATACAGGTCTGATACAATATGGGGTGAATAAATGAGGATTTTAACAATGTAACCATAAGTTACAGAGAGGCAATGAAGGCAGTGAGGTCTCTATTTATGTATATAAATGGCTCAAAGTAAATTAAATAAATGTATAAATAGCTCAAAGCACATAAGCTCTGATCTGATAGCACTACACAATTAGACAGTGCAAATAATGATGTCTGATTGTTGTACCAGAGGACTTTCTACTTGCAAGCTCTTCAGATATCTGGCGAGTGTTTCATCTCTGAACCCTCAGGGGGGGAAAGGGGTTTCTGCGTGCTCATTTAACCCACAGTGCATTATGCAAGATTATGCAATTCTTTGAAGGGAGAATAAAATTAGTTAAAACGATTCCTCTGTCTAAAACCTAGAGAATTACTCATCAGCTATTAATAAACTTTAATTATTAACTTATATAAAACTTCACAGACAGCTGACATTTCTGCAGGTAAGATTGTTTAAGAGGCATTTCAATCCTTTAAGCCCTGGGTATACTTCGTTTTTTTTGTATGCGTACGCTAGTGTATGCGCATGGTTGAATGCACAGCTTTGGAATTTGGAAAATATACTTAATTTGACTCGCAAGCATACGCAGTTTTGAGCAATCTCTCCCCACGAGTTACAGCCCATCTTATTGTATGTATTCTTTCATGCTAGAGTTGTATAAATGAGAGTACTTTCTAACCTCTTCTCACAATCTGTCGTCTATGTAAGCCTCCATTGTCGCTGTAGCTTGCATGCTTTCTGCAGGGTTGCCAGGTTTTCACAACAAAACACGCCCAATTTCTCCTCAAAACTAGCCCAAAGGCATTTGAGGTGGGTCCCACGGTAAAAACGCATTCCAGGGGGTAAAATTCACTTTTTTGGTGGGGATCCCCTGGTAAAATGTGCATTCCAGGGACTAAATATCATGTTATTTTAAGCAATTCGGCGGGTTTTGTTGTGAAAACCTGGCAACCCTGCTTTTAAACTATCATATGGATTCAGAAGACTTGTAATATCCCTATTGTCCACTGGGGGCTGGGAGAGCAGTGTGAATATTCTGCTAAACATCTCCATTTATGTTACATGGTGCATACAGGTCTGATACAATATGGGGTGAATAAATGAGGATTTTAACAATGTAACCACAAGTTACTGAGAGGCAATGAAGGCAGGTAGGTCTCTATTTATGTATATAAATGGCTCAAAGTAAATTAAATAGAGTTGTATAAATGAGAGTACTTTCTAACCTCTTCGCACAATCTGTCATCTATGTAAGCCTCCATTGTCGCTGTAGCTTGCATGCTTTCTGTAGGGTTGCCAGGTTTTCACAACAAAACCCACCCAATTTCTCCTCAAAACTAGCCCAAAGGCATTTGAGGTGGGTCCCATGGTAAAAATCGCATTCCAGGGGGTAAAATTCACTTTTTTGGCGGGGCTCCCCTGGTAAAATTTGCATTCCAGGGACTAAATATCATGTTATTTTAAGGTTGATTCAACCCGCGGACATGAAAAACAACCCACGACAACAGTGTTAAAAGTAGCCCAATTCCGCAGGAAAACTGCGGACTTGGCAACACTGGCTTTCTGTTCTGTTTATGCAATTTGACTTTGACTACCTTGTGAATCGACGCTCCCAGGGCATGGCTGCCACCTTGTGGATAAACTAATTACTTACTGCAAAAAAAAAAATTTAAATGCTCATGTGCGACCTGCGCATACAAGTATAAGCAGTTACAAAAATCCGAATTTTGTCAGGAGAAGAGTTTGCGCACAGTACGCACGTACTCCTGACAAAATTCACACCACGCGCACTGTATGCTGGCCCTCACGTACATGTAAAAAGTGAACTAGACTTGGGGATTTAGTTTTATAAGGTTGTCATAGTCACATGGGACTTTGTAGCATATAAATATTTCAATCGATGTGTCATTTAGTTGTGAGATACTCTGTAAATCATAATCTTATTGTGTTGCAAAATGTCTATGCCAAGTCACAAACCAAGATAAATGTGAAGCGTTTAACACTTCTTTGTGATGTTTATTTCAAGTGTTAGACAGAAACAGAGTCTTCAGTATAGTAATAGCCTATTTTAGAAAGCACTGTGTTTATGTTCAAATTATGTTGTCATGTGACTCGTTGGCTGACGTTCAAAAATGTGACTTGGAAATTCGTCTGTGGAGATGTAATTCCACTGAAGTGTAGTTTAGTGCCACATTTCCTGTTGCTTGTGTTGTGCATCAGATCTCAGATACAGGACGGCAGTCCGGAGACAGACCTTGGCGTGTGTTATGTAAGCAAAATATTTTTTGTAAACCGGTGTCTGGATAATGTTTACTTTACTACTGTAATCAATTCACTCCGGCGTTGGGTGTCTGACCAAACCATGCAGCTCTGTAGCTTTGTTTCCATTACAAAATAGCTTCTGTCGCAGTCATAAAGTTTTTCTTGCATCTTTGGAACACTACGGACAGTTTGAATAGTGTCCTGAACATTTCCATGCAATTACAAAAAGGGGACTGAGGCTTTCAAGCTTGAAAAAGGGATGCAAAAAAAAAAGCACCATAAAAGTAGCATGACATAAATGGTCCATATATGAAACGGCTCATATATTTTTTCAGGAACAGACCAAAATTTAAGTCTTTATTAATTGAATTTGACCAGTAAAAAGTCTCATTTTGTGTTCCACGGAAGGAGGACAGTCATACAAGTCTGGAACGGCATGAGATTTTTGGGAGAATGGTTTCTTTAAATATAATCTACTGTTATTATTTTATGCCTTTAGAGGGAGGAAGGATTGAAACAAAAAAGCTGATCACTTCAGCTAGTTCATGATGAAACCATTGATCTAGGTCCTATAGGAAACACAAAATCCACCTCTGTAAAAACAGTGCTGTCTCGACACATTGATTGCAGCTGTTGCCATGCCAGTGTGTAAAATGTGGATTAATTGCAGCTTTTCATTCTCTGATTTGCATATTCCTCTATAAAGGGGAGTGAGCAGCTTTTCTCATTGGTGATGGAACTGGATGAAACCCAGACAAGAGAAAATGGTGATCTGTCTCTTTCTTTCATACCAACAAATGCGCACACACACACACACACACACACACACACACACACACAAAAGATAGGAACAAAGCAGCAGAATGACAGTAAGCACAGTTTGAACAGAATTAAATAGACTTTATGATTATGGTTGTGACAGATCTGAGTAAGTTAAAAAGCAAAGCTGGTGAATCACACTCATTTAAGTTCCTTTGTAGATATTATTCCTTTGTTTTGAAGCGTCTTGTTTTGAACAAAGCACATTTGGATTGTTTTTTTTTATTGCTTTGTCTTTTTATAGTGCATCCCATCTGATGTGTGAACAATTTCAGCCTTTGATATTTGTAAATTAAATTAAGAGTTTTTATTGCCTTTCCTTTTGCACCTTCAGAAGATGCTAAAATATTATGCATGAACTATAAACATTTATATCAGTTACTATAGATGTTCATATGTTGATATTACATTTAGATGTTTATATATTCGCAACCCATTTTTCTTCCATAATCTAACATAAGTAAATGTGGTTATAATAAAGCACCATATTATGCTTTGAATACTGCTTCTCCAGTCTTAACTATAAAGATGTCCTTTTTAAGTCGGCATGAAACGAATGTTGTGATTGTGTTTTCTTCCCTATTGTAATGTATATATCAGAGTGAAATGGCTTCTCAGACAATAAAAAATGTATATTTGGTTTTGTTGATTGTGAATTGATTGGATCATTGCAATGTTGCAGTCTGCTTTTGCATGGCAGTTCCTTCATTTCAGCTGGTAGGGCTCTTTGTATAACGATTGATACATAACCAATTAATCTGTCAGAATAACTGAAGTGCTGTTTCTAAAAGCTAAAGCGCTGACATTTAGAGAGAGGCTCAAACACCTGTCTAGCCTCAGTCAGTGTGGGCAGCACTTTTCTGGACGAGATAAATTTGTCTGTGTGCTAGGCGTGGGTTTACCTGTTCCTATAGGAGAAAGGTACTTCTGAAGCACATCTCTTCTCATTCCCACAGACGGAGTGGGTGGTTCACCTCAACAAAACAGACGTGCTGATTTGCATTTTTATAGTGTTAGTAAGTAGATATTTCTTTAAGACCTGAATGAATGATTGTTTAGCTCTTCTTGTGGTAATTGATTGTGACAAACACGGCAGAAGATTCTTTCCTAAGGCAGACTGAGAAATATGCAGCTGTCACCGAATATCCTGCTTGGTTCATAGTAATTGATGGAATCAGATTGCGTATCAGCAAAATGCGTTTGTGTGATAAGTTTTGTGAATGATTGACCATTTGATCAAACATTAATTTCGACTGAAAAGACAGATTGCTGATGGGCTTCATTGTCATTAGATTGGGAGGGACAGATAAAGCAGATCCATGTACTTTGCATGACTAAAATGACAATTTTTGTTTAGAGGTCAAAATCTTTAAATTAAAATGATTAAGATGATGTATATTGTTAGCATTGATTTTTAAGATGGTAGCATTATAATAATATAATATAATATAATAATTACTTTGTATTATATAACAGAATATCTGAAAAGTTTATTATAAAATGCATACTAAAGATTTTCTATTTAAAGGTGCCGTAGAACGTCTTTTCACAAGATGTAATATAAGTCTAAGGTGTCCCCTGAATGTGTCTGTGAAGTTTCAGCTCAAAATACCCCATAGATTTTTTTAAATTAATTTTTTTTAACTGCCTATTTTGGGGCATAATTAAATATGAGCCGATTTAGGCTACGGCCCCTTTAAATGCTCATGCTCCCCGCCCATGGAGCTCGCGCTTGCCTTTAACAGCATAAACAAAGTTCACACAGCTAATATAACCCTCAAAATCTTTATAAAGTGTTCGTCATGCAACATGTCTAATCGCATAAGTATGGTATTTATTTGGATGTATTACATTTGATTCTGAATGAGTTTGATAGTGCTCCGTGGCTAAAGCTAACATTACACACTGTTGGAGAGATTTATAAAGAATGAAGTTGTGTTTATGAATTATACAGACTGCAAGTGTTTAAAAATGAAAATAGCGACAGCTCTTGTCTCCGTGAATACAGTAAGAAACGATGGTAACTTTAACCACATTTAACAGTACATTAGCAACATGCTAACGAAACATTTAGAAAGACAATTTACAAATATCACTAAAAATATCATGTTATCATGGATCATGTCAGTTATTATTGCTCCATCTGCCATTTTTCGCTGTTGTCCTTGCTTGCTTACCTAGTCTGATGATTCAGCTGTGCACAGATCCAGACGTTAATACTGGCTGCCCTTGTCTAATGCTTTGAACATGAGCTGGCATATGCAAATATTGGGGGCGTACATATTAATGATCCCGACTGTTACGTAACAGTCGGTGTTAAGTTGAGATTTGCCTGTTCTTCGGAGGTCTTTTAAACAAATGAGATTTATATAAGGAGGAAACAATGGAGTTTGAGACTCACTGTATGTCATTCCCATGTACTGTTACTGTACATAACTCTTGTTATTCAACTATGCCGAGGTAAATTAAATTTCAATTCGATGGCACCTTTAATATTTTATTTTTTCTCTTTAACTATTTAAAATGATATTGTGTGTGGAGTTTTCCAAAACAATATCTTTGAATCATCTTTTTAGGTGGCCGTTATGCAGATATTGATATATGAAATTAATTTAAACAGTGTAATTAATTTGATTAATTTGTTTTTTATTTTTAAACGCATTACTTCATTTGATGACACACAATAGTAAGGAATTTGACTATAAGCACAGGATATTTTCTAAACCCAAGTCTGCCATTAAAAGCCAGGTTGAGTAAAACGGAAGCTTGCATGTTTTTCTCTAAGACTTTGAACTTTTCCTTATGGAACATAATTCTATATTCAATTCTATTCCTCAGATAGTTAGCGTAGGAGTTTGTGTGTCCCAGAATTTCATCATTCACTGATAGCTCCTCAGGGAGCAAATCCCTCTAACCACAAAGTGAGACATTTCAACTTCACACAGACTCTGATCCCCAATGTGTGAACTCTGAGTACTTACACTTCAGTCCGTGTCACTTCCTGTTTGAAATGTGAAAGGGTGTTGCTGCAGCTATAGTCACCCATGACTGGTTGGTTACTGAGAAAAGCAAATAAGTGAAAATGAACAGATATTGTATCTGATTTGAAATGACAAAGCTTTGAAGTTCTGGAAAACTGCAGGACGTGTATATGTATCCGTTTACTGCAAACAGTGGAACAAGTCCAAAGCATTTCCACCTTCCAATAATGAGAAATCCCAAACTGTTAAGTTCAGAATGTGGGAGAGCAAAATACAGCAGCAACTCTTTTTTTTAATCATCTACTAGTTTATTTTACAGAGCTGTCTAAAAAAGGAATCTCCTGCTGCAGGTTGTTTTATGATTCAATCATTCAAGCAGATGAGAATATCTCAGGAACAAGATGAGAGATTCATTTCCTTTATGAAGGTTCAGTTATGTAATATAACCTACTTTCAATCATGTTTATGGATAGAGCAATTTCAGCATATCTTGTGTGCTGCAAAATGGTGACAACCATGTTTTAAGAAATGACCGTTCATTTTTAAACGTGCCATTTAGCTGTCAGATGTTGCGTAATATTGTGTAAATCAGTCTGCTTATACACCTAACTTAACAATGCCAACCTACTATTACAGTGGCCTTGTTTTCAGAAGTATAGTTTTCCATTAATTTTTCCAATTGGAATTTAAAAAAAATCCAACCAGCTACTAGGGGAATCGCAACATTACAAACTTTGATTTGAAGCCAAAAAAATATTTTAAATCAGACAAAAATACAAAGGTACAAGATTATGTGCGTAATGGCTTTAGTAAGGGAAAGAACTACAACCCCATGAAGCATTGCACATGACCAAAATATAAAAAAAAAACATGGATAAATATTAAAACTATTGATTTAAAGATGTTGAATTACATTTGTTATGTTTATTTTATTGTAATACTTCTACCTGTTTGAGGAACTTATTTTAACCTGTTGATAGTTTTGAAAAAGCTTTTAAACAAGTAAATTTAAATTTAAAATTTTCATGTCGTTTCACACCCATAAGACTTTTGTTCATCTTTGGAACACAAATTAAAGGTCCCATTTTTCGTGTTTTTTTGAAGCTTTGATTGTGTTTATAGTGTGCAATATAACATGTGTTCATGTTTCGCGTGTAAAAAAAACACAGTATTTTTCACATAATTTACTTATCTGTATACCACTGTTTCCACTGTCATAAAAACGGGCTGATGACTTCCTTGTTCTATGAAGTTCCTCCTTCAGAAATACGTAACGAGTTCTGATTGTGCCAGCGGTTCCTGTGTTGTGATTCGACAGCAGTTTAGCGCATCTTGCCCGGAAAGGTCACGCCTCTTACCATAACGTGGAGATGCACGCGCTCAGTGTTATCATAAACATGTCTTTAATTTTACCCTATCAATTTGAGCCGGAATCAGACCCGGTGATTGGACTGCGGGATGAAAATAACAGTGTTTCGACGACATGGCGACAAACACACTCTACAAACGCAACTCTTGTGTATTCCTGTGGGCGGAGGTTAGTCAAAAAACTGTTTGAGTGACGTCATTAAAGAAGGAAGTAGAGGGATGTAGTCCAAACTGGCCGTTCGATGTAGGCGACTTCTGTTAAATAAAATATCTCGCTTGGCATTGAACTTTGAGCTTTAAAATTTTACAGATTTTATTTATACTCTAACAACAACATTACACACTAACTAAAGTTTGAAACATGGGATCACGAAGAATGGGACCTTTAAGATATTTTTGATGAAATCCGAGAGGTATATGACTCCTTCATAGACAGCAATATAATCAACACTTTCAAGGTCCAGAAAGTGACTGCAGTTGTTCAACCTTAATTTTATGAAGCGACGAGAATACTTTTTGTGCGCAAAAACAAAACAAAAATAACCACTTTATACAACAATCTGTTCTCTTCCCTGTCATTATCTTTACATAGTTACCACAGTAATCACAGTGATGGCATCTGTGTTTACATCCGAATGCCGGCTCAGTATTGGCCGACGCTGTTCACGTGAGCAACACGACGCATGAGTGTGATATTGACGCAGGAGCCGGCCAATAATGAGTCAGAGCTGGATGTAAACAACATATGAGAATGACACAGAAGAGAAGATATTTTTGAATAAAGTTGTTATTTTTGTTTTGTTTTTGCGTACAAAAAGTATTTTCGTCGCTTCATAAAATTAAGGTTGAACCACTGCAGTCACGTCAACGGTTTTAACGATGTCTTTAGTACCTTTCTGGAGCTTAAAAGTGTTATATTGCTGTCTATGGAGGAGTCATATACTGTACCTCTCGGATTTCATCAAAAATATCTTCATTTGTGTTCCAAAGATGAACGAAGGTCTTATCAGTTTGGAACGACATGAGTGTGAGTAATTAGTGAACAGAATTTTCATTTTTGGGTGAACTAACCCTTTAATGTGTTTAGAAAAAAATGAATCTTAAACATCTTATTTTGTTTTATTTTTGAATAAATAAAACTAGCTCTCGCCAAAACATAGCCTTAGAAGCTGGCATGGTGATTAAAAAGGAAAGAACAAAAATATTTTATGTTTATTGCAAGATATGCATATACTGTGTATTCAATTCTCTGATTAGTGGAGTTTTTTTAAAAACAAAAAAAAGTTGAAATAATGCAGGCTGATGTCCTCAACAGAAGCATATATCAAGTATTGTAGATGACAGTATGTTTTTCATTAAAAGTTATTGTTATTGTTAAAAATCTATTCCCTTATGAGGAAAATGAGTGGGATTACTTACATAACCCAGCTGTTGCACTCTATATATGTCTCTCGTATCACACAGATAACTCACAACTGTCGTCATCTTGTGTCTCAGTAATCGATTGTACTTCAGGATTAATATTACTTAATATTGTTTCTGTGTTCATCTTGTTGTTGGGATGATTGTTTTGTACATTTAATGGACTATTTTTAGCAGAAGCTTTAAGATAATTTAGGCATAATTCTAAAATAATTGTAACTAATAAATTTTTCTTTTCCACATCGTTATTTATTTAATGAGTATCTGTAGTAAGTGTGATAGTGTAGCTAGCTAACTATCATTTGCTATACCTTATTGCTAGATTTTTATGTCTTTGTATGATTGCTGTCCTACGCACATCACAGGAAATAGTTTCATCCTTGTAAAGTCACTGTTGTTAGACAGAACTCTCTTTACAAGGAACCGTTGACATGTTACTGCTTTGACATTGTACCTTCCTGCTTACACTGCCTGGTATACAGTTGCTTAAAAAAGATGGAGTAAATCAAAACCTCTGACCTGGTCACTGTATCAGTATTTACTGTATCAGTAAAATTCATAGTTATATTCTCAGATAAGTCTGTATTTAAATATGTCTTTGTTGAAAATAACAAAGCATTCCTAATGTTTCATAATTGTAATGTGCAGCATGGCTCCTGCTCCCACATGACTGCTGTCTACAAAGAGCCAATAAAACTGTTAAACAGCCACTGAACCAAATCAGTTTCAACGAGGACTGATCTTCATGCCAATACTGCTGTTCCCTCAGTGATCGTTCAGTGATGTCATTACACTACTTGTTTAAAAACAAAACGTGGTCCTTAAGATTACATGAAGAAATAGGTCTCAGTTAGAAGGATGGTTAAGGACACTGACCTTTTGAACCAAGTAAACATTTGGCTTTCTGTAATGTAGAGAACGTTGTTGTTAATTCTGCTGATGTAAATGTCACTATGGTATAATGTTGAAAGCATTTTACAGTTTTGGTAATGTTTTGCACCATATGGCACTGTGTGTATATATAGGAATAACATTATGACCATGTCCTAATATTGTGTCAGTCCCATTTTTGCTGCCAAAACAGCCCTGACCCATTGAGGCATGGGCTCCACTAGACCCCTGAAGGTGTGCTGTGGTATCTGACACAAAGATGTTAGCAGCAGATCCTTTAAGTCCTGTAAGTTGTGAGGTGGAGCCTTCATGGATCTGACTTGTTTTTCAGCACATCCCACAGATGCTCGATTGGATTGAGATCTGGGGAATTTGGAGGCCAAGTCAATACCTCAAACTTGTTGTGCTCCTCAAACCATTCCTGAATCATTTTTGCTTTGTGGCAGGGGCATTATCCTGCTGAAAGAGGCCACAGCCACCAAGGAATACCGGGTGTACATGGTCTACAACAATGCTTAGGTAGGTGGTACATGTCAAAGTAACATCCACATGGATGGCAGGACCCAAGGTTTCCCAGCAGAACATTGCCCAAAGCATCACACTGCCTCCGCTGACTTGCTATAGTGCAACCTGGTGCCATGTGTTCCCCAGGTAAGCGACGCACACGCACCCGGCCATCCACATGATGCAAAAGAAAATGTTTCATCAGAACAGGCCTCCTCTTTGCATTGCTTCATGGTCCAGTTCGGATGCTCACGTGCCCACTGTTGGTGCTTTCGGCGGTGGACAGAGGTCCACATGGGCACCCTGACTGGTCTGCGGCTATGCAGCCCCATACGCAACAAACTGTGATGCACTGTGTATTCTGACACCTTGCTATCATGTTACGATTCTTTGTCAAGGAACGCAACAAAAATAGGGAGACACCACACAACCGCTTTGTTACAAAACAATTTATTAAACTAAAGAAATAAATATGAGTAGTAGTCAGTATAAATGATAGTCAGTATGCCAGCGTGTGCATGTAAGCAGAGATGGTGCATGTAAGCTGCTATAAAAATGTATTTAATTAAAATACAAGTAATTTGTCATTTGAAAATACAAAAATACAAATAAAATTTACACGCAATCATTTGAAGTGCGCACTGTAACAATTAAATAAATATATATTGATGAGCCTTATAAAGATACTAAAGTTATTCAGTCAGGAGCAGGGAGTGATTTTTGTCTTTTTCTTTTGTTGCTTGGTTAACATTAATGACAGCAGCAGGTTTATTAAACTGCTGTCACTTTAAGAACGAACTCACAGACCGGATAGACACGACAGACTGTGTTTTCACCTGCTGTCATGAATGTGGCCTCTGTGGTTCCCTCCGATTACCACCAGAGGGCTCCCTCACCTGAGTACAAGTTTCTTCAAGGACTTCATTTCCCATAACCCCGTACCTGGTCCTAATTACCCACACACCTGTTCACCATCTCCTGGACTATATATAGCACACTCACACTCTCACCCATTGCGAAGTCTTGTTTTGCCCCAGCTGACACTACTGAGCGTTTTTCCTTGTGATCTGTATTCTTGTGTATGACCCTGGACTGTTTATTCTCATTGTGATTGTTTGCTGCCTGCCCTGTTCATTCCCTGCCTGGATTTCTGAATTACCCTGCCTTGTCTGCTGCCTGCCCTAACCCTTTGCCTGTCCCTGTTTACAATTCTGCTTTGTCTTGGCTATTGTTATTGCTGGTGTTTGACCTCTGCCTGGTCAACTACGATTGTTTTAATAAAGCTGCAAATGGATCCTATCAAGTCTGACTCCTCGTTACACCTGCAATTAATCAATGTTATTTTTTTATTACTTGACCTACCCATCCGTGGATTATCTGCAGTGCCCGCGGATATAACTGTGATCCAAGCATCACTAGACGGCGCACGTCATGCTTTAGCTAGCAAGTCAATTCAGAACCTCTAGCCATTTGAGTTAATCTTCTGTCCTATAAAGACATTCAGTGAATAAAATCTGATAGTATATTTTACTAGATAACTTTGAGTGGGTGACGTGTTGCATTGCCAAACTGAACTGAGGGTCTCTTCACTCGCGTTGCTTGTGGCAAATTTCTCAACTTTTCAAGCGCCAATGCAAGCGTCATCCAATCAGATCGCCTTATGCAAATACCCTAGCGCAGATGCTAGCTAATTGTATTCATGCAACACTGGAAAGTAATGTGATTGACTGTTGTCACTATGACGGTCGTGTCAGCGCCAAGCTTCAGACACGACCTCCATCAAGCGTTGACGCCAACTCCCCATGTGAATGCACCATTACATTTCCTCCTGAACCAAAACAATGAGCTTATGCTACGTTCATGCCATAACTACCGTAAGTAAGAGATGGCAACCCATGACGTTATACTAGGAGCGGTCTGTGACTCGAATTTCCGCATTTCAATGGCAACACTATCAACGCCAAAATGAATCTGCAATGGTCAGGTGGTACAGGTCAGAGCTCTTTAAGTTATGTTCATTATTATTGTAATGTTATGTGCTTTGAGACATGAGGTAATTTAACGCCGTCTCTCGTGACGCTTTTGCTCCCTGCTGCACGCGTTCATGTGTTTTGGAGGAGGCGTGGCTTTTGAAGATGCTCTGAAGGGAGGGTGGGATCTTATGCTTTCAAAGCTAGCTCACTATTGCTAGCCTCTCCGAAAATGACCTACCCTACCTTTAAGCCTGGTGATGAAAGTTATTGTATGCGAAAATAAAATAACATTTGAATATATATTTTAGTATTTTAAATACAAAATACTTTCTTTCAATGTATTTAATTACGAATTACATTTAATTTTTTCTTTAAGGAAAATACAAATTACAAAATACTCAAAAGTAAGTAAATATGTATTTTAAAGCTGCAGTCTGCTATTTTTTTCTCTTTGTCGCCATCTCTGTTTGAAACCTGCAATTGCAGTCATATGCGGAACAGTTATCTGTACGTGCGTTGTGCAACGGCACAGCTCGTCAGCCCGGATGAATCTAATGCTTGCTGTCAGTCACCGGACCGGTGTGGATACTGAACTTCAGAATCACAGATTCTACGTCTTGAAAGTATGACCAATATAAGAATTTTCACTGGAAAATATCATCTGAATAAGTAAGTAACATGTCTGCCACTTTTGTTCTGACCAACTGAGGAAAAAAGCATTAGGCCTACAATAAATTGCGCTGCCAATGATGATTAAATCTTACGATGGCTTAGCTCGGATCATGCCAAACCGTGCAAATTATTATTACTGTTATATTGTTCTCAAATTGTTAATATTAACAACATCAGCATTGTGTGACTGTGTATTTAGAGTGTATTAGCGTTACCTGTAGATTTCAATTTCTGTAACCACTCCACAGTCCAAAGTCTTTTGCTTTTTGACTACGGGGGAATCTCCAGTTGTCACTGATTGTCATTTGGATCTTTCTGGATTACAATCCACCATCAAAATGATAAGTTTAATTATTTCAGCTGCTGTGAGAACAGGCTATAAATGATCCGCTACCAGCAGCATCCTCACGCGATAAAACCAACTAGCCTGGATGGGACTCCTTCCTTTCTGTTTACGGACGTGAGGTAATGACGCACAGAGGAACTGCTGCATGCTCGAATTTCCTGCGGAAATCCACCATGTCGCTCTTATTATAAAACATTATTACAAGCTTACCATTGTGAATCGAGCTAAGATAATGAGATAGTTTTGAACACTGGCTGGTTATGTACTTGCTCAAAAATTGATTTTGGATAATTTTTAACCAAAAAAAGTTACGGACTGCAGCTTTAAATACATTTAATTAAAATACTGCCCATCTCTGCATGTAAGTAATATCAGTGTAAACAGTTCAACCAAACCAAAGAAAGATTCAGATCAGGCGGATCAGAGCGAGAAGTCCTCGAGTGCGGTTGTGGCTTCCCGCAACCTCCATATCCCTCAAGAACTCCGGTAGCCTAATGATAGACAAACAAACGCCAACAAGCAGCAACTCTCTTCCTGCCATCAGTTCGAATGAGTCTCTTTTTGAAAGTGCATTGATTTTGTGCAGGTGCCAAAACTAGATCATCCAATCACCCGCAGTCTGCCAGTCACCTGTAGCTCGAGCAGAAAGACGTCACACACCCCATTTAAAAGATCCTGTATCCCATGAAAAGGATCCTTACAACACCACAGAACAAAACCAAAAAGTGAAATTTAAAAGCATACTTTCCTTTTATTCTCCTATTTATTCTTTTTTTTTTTTTTTTTTCTTTCATAGCATCCGGTCCACCAGTACTGCTCACCTTTCCCCCAGCAATCTGGATCCTGAAAGCAAATTATGGAGACAAAGAAAGCACAGAAAACAGAAACAACTGCCAAAACACTACAACACTATTCAGTGTGGTCACTACGTTATCAAAACACTTGATGTGTTGTACAGTTAGACTGTAAGGTTGTAAAAAGAATCCAACGCATCAACTGCTGACTTGGGGACTGTAAAGAGTGTAAAATTGTTAAGGGGTTATGATCAGAATAAACCACCACCAGTAGTCCTCCCCCCACGTACAAATCAAAGTGCTGAAGAGCTCAAATTAAAGATAATGTTTCTTTCTCTATCACAGAATAGTTCTTTTGATAAGTATTAAACTTACGAGAAAAGAAACTTACAGGGTGATCAAGTCCAGTCTCACCTGTTTGCAACAGAACAGCCCCAGCACCAATCTGGCTTGCATCTACCTGTATTTTGAATGGCCTATCCAGCCTAGGGGCAGCTAGAACAGGAGCAGTAGTTAACAACAGCTGAGCAACAGTTGAGGAAGCTTTGGAGCGTTATGAATCAGTGTATTGAATCAGCTGTTCAGAGCCCCCAAAGTCACGTGATTTCAGCAGTTTGGCGGTTTGACACGCGATCCGAATCATGATTTGATACGCTGATTCATTATGCTCCGAAGCTTCCTGAAGCAGTGTTATGAAATCGGCCATCACTAAATAAGTCGTTATTTTGTTTTTTTTGGCGCACCAAAAATATTCTTGTTGCTTTATAATATTAATATTGAACCACTGTACTCACATGAACTGATTTAAATATGTTTTTAGTACATTAATGGATCTTGAGAGAGAAAAAGTGATTGCAGGCTATGGAGGCCTCACTGAGTCATCAGATTTCAACAAAAATATCTTAATTTGTGTTCCGAAGATTAACGAAGGTCTTACGGGTGTGGAACGGCATGAGGGTGGGGAATAAATGACAGAATTTTCATTTTTGGGTTAATTAACCCTTTAACATTTTCAAAAGCTTTCTGACAATTTACACTCCAAACAAACTTGACAGAATTCTTGAGCAAATCAGTGAGCGGGAAAACAACAGTTGAAAAATTTGGGCGAAACCCCTGATAATACCCCCAGCATATCCAAAAAAGCATCAGCTCTTTATTTGTTGATGGGGGAGGGAAATGTTGAATAGCCAAAACTTTGGCTTGAATAGGACTCACCTCACCTTGGCCAACTTCTTTGCCCAAATATCTTCCCTTTGCCTTGGCAAACTGAGACTTTGCCAAGTTAACTGTAAGACATGCCTCTGCCAAACGGGTCAAAAGAGCACAAAGATGTACCAGATGTTGTTCCCATGTGTCACTGAAAACAATAACATCATCCAAATACATCGCACAACCTTCCAGGCCGAATACCACTTTATTAATCAATCTCTGGAAGGTTGCAGGCGCATTTCGCAAACTGAAACTCATAACAGATTTCGAATATAACCCAGATGGTGTAATGAATGAAGTTATTTCTTGAACTCTAGGAGTTAAAGACACTTGCCAGTATCCTTTTAAAATGTCCAGTTTGCTTACAAAGTTTGCAGTACCGACCTGATCCACACAATCCTCCATTCGAGGAAGTGGAAATGTGTCAGGTTTAGTAATAGTGATTAACTTATGGTAATCAGTACAAAATCTGTAAGTAGAATCTGGCTTCTTCACCAGCAAACATGGTGAAGCCCAACTGGAGCAAGAAAGAACAGCTATCTCATTCTCCAGCATATACTGAACTTGAGACTCCAGCACTTTCCGCTTGCTGATAGGAACCCCATAAAAATGCTGACGAATGGGACGTGCATCTCCCACATCCACATCATGCTGAATCAGATGCGTACGAGTTGGCACATCTGCAAACAAACTAGGAAAATCAAGCACCAACTTTGTCAATTCTGACCTTTGTAAGTCAGATAGATGCGAAAACAAAGAATCCAGATTTTGAAGAGTCTCAGAATTCTTTAATCGGGGAAGCAAAACGCACCAAAACGCAGTCTTCAGGGACAATCACATCCTCCCCTCCCTCTACAGAAAAGGTTGAGCATTATCAAGAGAGGCACTAGAAACCGTGACAACTGGATTAACTGGTTGAGTTTCAGAATTACGAGAATGATAAGGCTCTCCAAAAATATTCTCGTCGCTTTATAATATCAATATTGAACCACTGTACTCACATGAGCCGATTTAAATGTTTTTAGTACATTAATGGATCTTGAGAGAGGAAGTGTCCATTGCTCCCTATGGAGGCCTCACGGAGCCATCGGATTTAATAAAAAATATCTTAATTTGTGTTCTGAAGATTAACAAAGGTCTTACGGGTGTGGAACGGCATGAGGGTAAGTAATAAATGACAGAATTTTCATTTTTGGGTGAACTAACCCTTTAAAAGTACTGTCACATCAGTGATCTTTATTGGGGAAGGTCATTCTCCTTTTTGACCAGTATGCATCCCTGTCACCACCTGTTCATCACTGGGTTAAAAAGAGGAAAAAGAAAATTACAAAGGAACACTAAACAAATTCCTAAAACATTTGTTGGTTAAAACTGAATAATTTTCAGACAGGTGCATCCACATCAATAAGGGTAGGTCAATAGTCTATTTTATCACTTCAAACAAATGTAGTTGTTTAATATATCTTCTACCACATCATACTAGAATGCTACAATTGCAGCACCAGTGAGTGCATTTAATTCTATTATTATTATTATTGACCAACACAAATGATTCATGATTCAAAAATAGAGCTGGCTAAAAATATTGTCACAGTACTTTTTTTCCATATCATACAATAGCGATATTTATCACGATATCAAATACCATTAATGGAGAAGGAAATTCTACATATTTGTTAGAACTTGAGAAGAAATGCAAACAATTTGTTCACAGTTAAACTCCACAGAGTAAACCGCCTTTTAATTAAGAGCCCCATGAAATCCACTTTATTTTTCCCTAAATTCTCTGTTTTCCATTATATTTTTTCTGGATTCTCTGTTTTATGACTTAATACAAATTTATCATCAAAAATGGTGATTACTAAATTAATTAATAAAACTTTAACAATTTAATCAATCTTTTTAAAATGTAATCAAACAGTTTCAGTTTTAGTTTCAATGTGTAGCCTATTTGGTGGTAGTTTTTTCTCAAATGAAACAGGGAAAAGCTTGTCAAGTGACTCATGAGATGAAGTTCATGTGGATTGTCCTAATACAGTGAGACTGCAGATTAATCCAGTGAGACTGTGAGACTGCAGATGGATTCGATTAATCCATGTATGGTAAAAAAATGTCCAGAGCTTATTTTTAGCCATACATTTTTTTTTTTTTTTTTTTTTGTTATCTTGACATGATGCTGTTTATTGCTCAGCCCTATTTAAAAACCATGTTTTTGCCACAATGTCTTAATTTAACACAGCATGTAGTGTGGAGTCCTGTGAGATGTTTTTCTGTCATTAACAGTTAACTTGTCAAAAAATTCATTAAATAAAAATATAAATAACTTTTGGAAAACTACTTGTTGTTGAAGTATTAAAACAGACATGACAGGCTACCTCACAAATTTTGATGAACTTGGAGGGCTGCTCTTTAAAGTATTAGTTCACCCAAAAATGAAAATTGTCATAATTTACTCTCCCTCATGTCGTTCCAAAACCAGAAGACTTTTGCTAATCTTTGAAACACAAATGAAGATATTTTTAATATTCTCTCAATTTTTTGTCCATCCATTGCAAGTCTGTGAGTCCAACATTTTTGAATCTTCTGAACAGACATGATTGCTTTATATGATATGAACAGATATAATTTAGGATTTTATTCATATATAAATATTGGTATCGATTACTACAAGAACTTTGTATTTGTGAAACTTAAAAATACTGATTATCTAGACTGTAAATGGATAAAACTAAATAAATAAAAAAGATGAGAATATTAAAAATATCTTCATTTGTATTCCATAGATGGACAAAAGTCTTATGGGTTTGGAAAGACATGAGGTTGGGTAAATGGTTACAATTTTTATTTTTGTGTGAACTATTCCTTTAAGAAAGAAAGACCAAGGAGAAGGGCTCCTCTCCACAGTTGGTTTGAGTTCTGCAATGAATAACACGGTCATAGCCACAGCAGAACAGTGTCGCTTGTCTCTGAGCAACACAGCAGTGTTTCATAAATGAATTCCCGATTTGAACAAGACGTTTAAATGAAAGACTAACTCATAAAGACAGTAACTTTCTGCCACCTACTGGCCATTTAAATTCAGGGTCGTTCCAAACCAAAGTGCTCAAAACTGGATTTCGAATATATATTTTTACGTGTTTTTAAATTTTTGCTTCACACTTATTATTTTGTGATCTGTGACTGTAATACTTTAGGCGGGAATCTAACCCCATACATGGGGCATAGGAATAAGGTGGATAGAAACTTGAATCGTAGCCTACGATTCAACAGGTTCATCATCGTACAGTCTACATGTATGTCGTACCCAAGTTTAGTAGATCCATGTCGCACAGTGTGATAAAGTAATGATCTTATAGGATTGCTAAAATCGTGCAGTGTATCGAGGGCTTAATAGCCAAATCTCGCTGAGTATGAACGCGATCCGGACATAAGCCGCCATGTTGACGTTATCATGTGACCTACAACGTTATCACAAGCGCAACAACCTAAAAGATGTGAGTGGTAGGTTTAATTCATCTATCTGTAAATATCTTGATATTGATTAAACTTGCTTATTTTGTGGTCTTGTTGAAGAAACAGCTGCCCAGTAATTTGTTGTACAACTAATATATTTTGGGTTAATTTAAAGTACTACTAATTTGACCCACAGTTTATTTTTTGTTATGAAAACCCAAATTCGTGTGAATATGTTGTTTATTTCTTTATTTTATATTCAAAGATGTTCATCCACAAGCAAAAGTGGCATAAATCTCCTTTAATGTTTTCCTCTTTTTCTTGTTGAATTAGCTCTAGTTTCATCCCTTAGGCTTATAAATAATAAAAATAAATCAAATAATTTAATTTAAGCATTATGATGATGTATTCAAAGATATCTAACCTCGTCATCATGCTTTTTGTCTGTGTATATAATCTCAAACTATGATGTATACAAACCCATATTTATGTGTTTTTTTGTTTTTTTGTCATTATTATTGTTCATTGTTAAAGGTACAACCATGGTATTTTCCCTGATCTTGTATGTAATTATAGGTCCTGCAATAAAAATAAAGATATGAGCAACAGGTGCACTAACACCTCACAGCACCAGTAACTAGACAACCATTATGGTGAACGTCATTTTACCAGGTACAAAATGTTCCTGGATCAACATCTTTGTTGATCCCGGAACAACATTCCAATCAACCAATCAGATTTAAGGGAAAAAGTTTACAGTTTATGTCAAGTTTAGGCTTACAACCAGGGTTAGGTGCTTCTGCGTCAGTGTCATTCACCTATCATTTCCCTCTGATTTTAGAGATAAATTGAAGGGATAGGTTTAGGGGTAGAAATAGGGTTATGACTAAATTTTTTCAGACAAGAATTGTTACTTACTTGGCAAAATCACGGTGATCTACCTAGTATGGTTTGCCTCAGTGTAAGCAATGTCTGCACAAAAGAAGATGTCGGACAGCTACTCGAAGATCTCATCTTCTCGCCTTTTGGAGAAGACTGATTTTATACTCAAAAAATGTAAGTATAAACTACTTAAAAATTAAGATTACCCAAGAATTAATTGCTTTGCTAGCCCACCCCAACACTTACACACAATAATGATGATAAATGCTGACCAAAACTTAATTATATTACTTTTCGTTTTACTTCTTTAGTAAAACTAGCAAAATATAATGTTTTGTCATTTGACATAGCTATGCATGAATACACACAAGACACACAATTTGCAGTCAAGCAATGGATTAATGCATGAATTAATAAAATAAATACATTTAGCATAATTAATAAAAAAAGTAAAAGAATTAATAAAAGTAACAATGACAATAAATAAATGCATATACAAGTAAATAACACATGAAACAAAGCTTTATTCAAACTTATTGTTCTAACATTCACGTATTTGCAGGCGGTGATCCCCACATCCTACTGCCATCTCAACACAGCTGTGCCCATTCTGCAGCTGACCACCATAAACACCTTCGCCTGTCTTTGCCATCCATCATGTCCCTCGTCACTGCTGACAAATGGGGACATCATTGATCCAGAAGATGAGGAAGACCATGATGATGGACCCCACAACCTTGAAGCAAGAGTGGGAGAAGATCTGCAGGACAATCTGGCTGCCACTGTGTCTGCTCCAAACATTTGTGTGCCTGCTCTCCATCAGCATGACTACCTGTAAACCATTTAAACAGATTAAAACATTTTACAATTCATTCATGTAAGCATTCTGTTTCTTACCATATTTCATTTCATATTTGTACAATTACATGCCAATTTTTTGTTGCAGCTTCATTACTTTTGTGGTGTGGTGGGCTAAACCATTGAACTGGTAAGCAGAAGGTTGCTGGTTCGATCTCCGCAGCAGTATAAATGCTTACATACATTTCATTCAATTTCTATTTGGGGGCATAAAGGATAAGTTCACCCAAACATATAAATTCAGTCATTATTTACTCGCCTTCAAGCTGTTCAATCCCTGTGTTCAATTTTTTTATTTATTTATTATTTTTTTTTTTACACAAAAGGTGATTTTGGTCAAGTTTGTCCTGCTGGTTTCTGTTCATACAATATCAGTCAGTAGAGCCTGACTTCCAGAAGCTTCATGACATTATTTGATGATACTTTTGAAGCTTCTGAAAGTCAGGCTCCATTGTATGAACTGAAACCAGTAGAACAAACTTGACCAAAATCACATCCTTAATGTCTTTTGGTCTTTTTCTAGATGCTCTCGTTGGCTCTGGGCTCACTGAGGAAGAGGAGACCACAGCAACATCTGGGCCAGATGAGGCAATAAGGGCAGGTGGAGTGATGGAGGGTCTCATCCATGGCACTGTACCATTTCCAGGATGCTGCTGTGGCTCTCCATCCTCAGTGCTCACACCAGTCTGAGGACATTTCACATCCTTCAAAAATGGACAAACATCATACAAATGCAATCATTTTAACAGCACAATGTTGTTTGATTTCTTTATTAAAAGTAACAAAATGATCTTACATTCTATTTTTTGTTTCAGGTTTTCCTCTCCCCCACCCCACAAATGCCACCACCACCTTTCCTTGAAGGTCCTGCTCCACCACAAAGCTCTGCAGAAAGTGCACAGAAATCAAGAATCAGAAAAGTGCTGTAATAACTCTGTTTGAAATTACAATAATTAAAATAAACTACAACTTAAGATTTAAATAGATTTTTTATTCATTTCTGTAGTAACTCACTTTTTATACAATACAAATGTTCCTTAATTTATCAACAGTACTAATGGACAAATACAATAGATAACTTGTGTCTATTTTATGTATTTATCTATTTATTTACATTATTTTCATTCATGTAATGTAAGCAGTGTTGACAACAGTGAATTCTACATAATAACACACATACATCACTCACTCAGATGTCATTTTCATGTTGTGATTTGCTAATTTTTAATACTTAAAGAAGATTTTCCTGTCAGATGTTAAATAAACATTTAATAAGCATCGTTAAGATGTATATGGTTCAGAATATGTAAATCCACTTTGGAGAATTAAGTTATGTGTGCTTACTAGAGCTGTTATCTATACATAGTAAAACATGTTTTGACTGCGAAATCACAACTATACTATACTGTCTAGCATCTTTACACCTTCAGCAGTTTACTCTACAGTAGTTCAACAAATGTGATTTTAACACAAGAAACCGTGTTTTTGGTTTTCAATACTCATATTTGAAAATGTCTCGGGTTACTGACTTAACCTATGTTCTCTGAATAGGGAACGAGATGCTGCGTAGCTGTGACACAATGGGAACACCCTCTGGGTGTGCCGAATGTCTGAAGCCCGTATAGAATCATGCCAATTCATTGGCTGATGGCGCGGGCTCTGCCCCGACGCTCTTATGTCGCCATCCTATACTGATGACCATGCAATCTGCTCCTCAGATATCTCTGCCGAAAAAAGGCCACTTGTAAGCAACGCAAGGAGTTCGGCAGCGCACGCAGTGTCTCGTTCCCTATTCAGAGAACATAGGTTACGCCAGTAACCTCTTTCATAGGTTTGCTCGACGCTGCATAGCTATGACGCAATGGAAACGATATACCAAACATGCCAAGCTAAAGCGCTGCCTTATCTGGCAAGATGAAAAACCAAACAGCAACCATGGCCGGTTCAAACAGTCAGAACCTAGGAACCTGGAGGCATATCGAGATCTAAACTATAAAATTTACCAAACGTGCACGAGGAGGACCATCCTGCCATTACACAAATGTCCTCCAGGAGGACCCTTCTAAAAAGAGCTTGAGAGGAAGCCACACTTCTGGTGGAATGTGCCCGAACGCTGAGAGGTGAAGACAGTCCACGTACCTCAAATTCCAGCGAAATAGTCTCCGTAACCCAGTGAAAAATTCTCTGCTTTGATGCGGCAAGACCGCGACGGCCAGCACCAAAACATACCAAAAGCTGATTTGTTTACGTAAGACTTCAGAGCTCGGACAGGGCAGAGCAAGTGAAGTTTTTCATCCTCATCAGAGTTGAAAGGAGGAGGATGGAATGAGTGAAGGGTGATAACTTGAGAGCGAAATGGTGTAGACAAGACCTTGGGCACATATCCTGGCCTGGGTCTTAAGGTTACCTTAACTAGACCAGGGGCAAAGTCCATACACACCTCGCTAACAGAGAGAGTTTGCAAATCCCCCACTCGCTTTAAAGAAGTTAGAGCCAACAAAAGAGCAACCTTAAGAGTCAGAATCCGTTCTAGAGCTGACCCCAAGGGCTCAAAAGGAGCCTCCATTAAGCCCTCGACTGACGACTGACAGATCCCAAGAGGAAATTCCAGGGAGTCGTGCTGACTTCATGCGCCGAACCCCATGCATAAACGCAGAGACCAACCTATGTTTGCCCAGGGGAATTTCATCTGACTCCCTTTGAGCAGCAACGGCTGCGACATAAACTCTCAGAGTAGTAGCAGCAGCTCCCGCAGCAATTTTTTCTTGCAGGAACTCCAGCACTGAACCCACAGGGCAGTTGACTGGATCCACAGCCTGAGCTGAACATCAAGACTCAAAAACCCTCCACTTGGAGGAATACAGCCTTCTCGTGGAAAAAGCTCTCGCACTCGCGATGGTCTCCTGGACGTCGGCAGGAAGACTAGAGATTAAAGCTGGCAGCCTTTAATGGGCCATACCCACAGCTTCAAAATCTCGGGATGAGGATTCCATATCTTGCCCTGAAGCTGAGACAGCAGGAGAAGAATCAGCTCTGAGAACCATGTCTGGGATGGCCAGAATGGGGCTACAAGTAGGAGACGGACCTGTCAGCTTGACAGGTGGGAACACATAGAGTTTCAGTCTCGGCCATGGGTGAGCGAACGCATCTATGCCCAGAGGCGCTGGGGGGCTCAGGGAGAACCAAAGCGGGCATTGAGATGACTCATGCGATGCAAAGAGGTTCATCTCTGCTCTGCCAAACACTTCCCAAATCTGGGCTACTGTTTGAGGGTTTAGCATCCATTCCCCAGATCTGAGTTTCTGCCTCGACAGAAAATCTGCCACAAGGTTCAGTGTCCCGGGTTCATGAACTGCTCTCAAGGAGAGGAGTTTGTTCTGAGCCCAAAGGAGGAGATGACGTGCATGCCTTTCCAGGGGTGCGTGATCGTGAGCCCCCTTGGCGATTTATGTGAGATACCACCACCATGTTGTCCATCCTGACAATGACGTGGTGTCCCCTGAGAAAGGGGAGAAAGTGCAGCAGGGCCAGGGATACAGCCCTGAGCTTTAATATTTATGTGCCATTAGAGGAACTCTCCCGTCCACACTCCACTCGCTGGCCTGCCCTCGAAGACCGTGCCCCAGCTGGTCAGAGAGGCGTCCGTTGTAATCAATGGGTGACCGCAATGGGCGACCACAGGCTCCCCAAATCGTAGTCAGTGGGGGATGAACCGGGTCACTTCTCCTACTGGCGGACTCCTTCCTATGCGATTCCTATTCCTCTCTTTATTAGATTGCTCTTAAGGCCAAATCTTTGGCTCTGCAGAGCTCCTTGACCACTTCCGGCGTCAGACTATCGCCCTCATCCATTTCTTTCAAAACATCCGCCTGGTAGGCTTGGAGAATGGCCATTATATGAAGAGCCATGCCAGCCTGACCAGCTGCCATGTAGGACTTTCCGATAAGGGCGGAAGTAGACCTGCACGGTTTAGATGGAAGGAGGGGGCGGGGACTTCCAAGAAGGAGCCGAAGATGGAGAGATGTGTGTAGCCAGCGTGTCTTCAATTGCTGGAATGGCAGTATAGCCCTGCTCCACAGAACCAACAAGGTTGGTGAAGTCAGCGGCTGCCGCATTAGTCAAGCGGGTGGAAAACGGCTGCTTCCAGGATCTGGAAATCTCATTATGCAGATCACTGAAAAAGGGCAGCTTTCTCCGTACTGGCCTAGAATTGAGGCTGCTCAAAAACCTCTCATCTAGTTTAGACAACTGAGCTTTGCAGGGCTCGTTGAGCCAATCAATAACGAGCTTCTCTGTAGCGCGCAAAAACACGTCGATAAACTCAGAGTAGGCCATACTTCCTAGCTGCCAATCGGGAGAGCGTCAGCTGAAGCAGGCGACTCAGAGTCAGATGCTGCGGTGTAAATAACATCGTCTAACATGAAGGAAACCGTCTTTGCATGCCTCCGGGCTAGGACACAGATAATCATGCGAGAATTCGACCGGCAAAACCCCACGCGTGTGCTCAGGAAAGGGAGGGAGAGAAAGGGCGAGGCCCATCTGCTCGCTCTCCATGTCCTCGAGCTCTAAATCCGAACTACAGGACGCGGATTCACGTGAGGCCTCGGCGGCTTCGGGAGCGCAACGGGGAAAAAACGGATGACACCTTCTCAAAAACCGCGAGTCTAGAACAAAGAGTTTTACAAGCAAAAGTGCCATGAACAGCCTCACGCGTGTGCGAAAAACCCAAACATTTAACACACTTACTGTGTATACTAGAGCCCGACCGATATATCGGCCGGCCGATATTATCGGCCGATATGAGCTAATTGCATTTAAATCGGCATCGGCGTTTATAACGGCAGATGAAACATGAGAAACAGAGTCTCATGCTTCACTCATGTTATGAGTGTTGCATAGTTTGCCCACCAGAGGGAGCTCTCAACTCCCCAGTTGACAACAGCGCCAGAAATCCACTACAGAAGAAAGCTATCAGCCGAGCCTTTTGACAGTGAGTCTGTCGTTCGTCATGTGAAATGATTGTAGATTTAGTTCATAGGTAACACGTTAGAATAATGGTCATTAGTTAACATTAATGTATTAACTAACATGAACTAACCATGAGCAGTTCATTTGTTACTGTATTTGTTCATTTTTGTTAACATAAGTTAATAAAAATACAGCTGTTCATGGTTTGTTCATGTTAGTTTACGGTGCATTAACTAATGTTAACAAGATTTTAATAATGTATTAGTAAATGTTGAAATTAACATTAACAAAGATAAATAAATGCTTTATAAGTGCAGTTCATTATTAGTTCATGTTAACTAATGTAGTTAACTAATGTTAACTAATGACCATTATTCTAAAGTGTTACCAGTTCATACACTGTATATAAAAACAGTGTGGTAGTTCTAGCTAACGGTCCTATCATTATCACTTCTAAATATTCTGAAATCACTTACAGCCGCTAATGCATTGCTATATTAGATTAGCCACAAAGCTAATACCATGTTTATCAGTGGAAGAGCGTGAACGTTAATAAGAGGTCAAACATAACGTTAGCGTTTAACTTATTCTAAATATATCTGCAGTGTTTCCCATTTAACTTATTTTAATTTTATTTTCAATTCATTGACATGGTTTTGTGGAATATTGAATTTGTTTGGTATAGCTCTTTTACTTAGTATTATAATTTATTTACAGTACACACACAGACTGTTAAAACCAGCTTCAACTGGAAGTAAGTAAAACTGTTAAATGTTTAAAACCAGACTGTTTTTTGATCAAAAAAATATATACTTTTGATGTGCAATTGTTTAGTCATTGAGACTGTAATCTAAGCTTTTTTTTAACATAATCCCTTCTGGAAAATGGTTTATACAGCCCACATATAGAACAGGCAGATATTTTGCTATTGAATGTTGTGTAAGTGTAGTTTATAGGAAATGGGTCTAATATCCAGTTTATTTTCAAAATCAAAATATCGGCTTATAAATCGGCTCTTTTCGAGTTAATATCGGCATCGGCATCGGCCCCCAAAAATCCATATCGGTCGGGCTCTAGTGTATACAATGGTATACAACGACGAAACTCCATGACACTTCACCACAAGGAGAACTGAGTTCCATTATTGCAGTCGCTGAAGTGCAGATGAAGAAACACTCGAATAATAATCCAAAATTCAGGTCAGATAAACCATAGCAGAAGGGCTAAAATGGCCACTTCATGAAGGCAGAGAAATCTGAGGAGCACATGGCACGTCTTCAGTATATGCGCCATCAGCCAATGTATTGGCGTGATTCTATATGGGCTTCAGACAATCGGCACACCCAGAGGGCGTTTCCATTGCATCATAGCTATGCAGCTCGAGTGAATCTATGAAAGAGAACACCCGCGTCACTATTCTCCTCCGTGTGTATGACGTATCCTCTCCCGTGGCCTCCTGGGATAGAAAGTATCATCGGATGAGCACTCAAAATCCGGGCGGAAGCAGTAGGCCATCCAGGAACTTCTCGACTACTCTTTTATGATTGCTGAGGTTTCGGACATACTTATTCACTCTCCTACTGCTTTTCCCCTACTATATCGAGAGAAGTAGGTGGTTTCGGACGCAGCCAGTAGCTTGTCTGTTGGATCGGACCACATGGGCCAGCCTTCGCTCCCCACAAGAGCTGCATTTTGGAGACGCTCTGACCCAGTATCTACATCACAATTTGCCTTGTCAAACTCGCTCAAATCCTTCGCTTGCCCATTTTTCCTGCTTCTAACACATCAACTTTGAGGACAAAATGTTCACTTGCTACCTAATATATCCCACCCACTAACAGGTGCCGTGATGAAGAGATAATCAGTGCATTTATGTGCATTTAAGTCTTAGTGCAGGTTGTCACTTCAATTTTAGTGAGTGTATATATTTTTTTTCATATATATTATATATATATATATATATATATATATATATATATATATATAAAAAAAATATATATAATGAAAAAAAGCTTCTGAAAGCTTCTATACTGCAGATCTCATTTATTGTGGTTTCACATTAGCAATAACTGTAATAACGAACTATGGTAGGCTACTTGGAGAAAACATTAATTTTGGTTCTTCAGTAATGTAGATTAGTCATTGTCACTGGAGAATAGAAATGGACAGGATGGGAGTATTCCATGAGCAATGACAATGTGACTCATCTGCTGCTCATTAAACTGATTTCATAAATACAGTTTAGTTTGCCATGAGTTGCTTGTATATACAGAGTCACAGTGAAATTAATTCAAGTGGTGGTTGTTTTTTTAAATTGGACAGTTAACGCTTTCATTCCCATTGTTGTTCGGAACAGCAGATCAAAAACCTGCAGATGTAAACAGAGCAGATTGTATTATATCCAATCTGACATGAAATATGATGAGGTTAAAACTGATGTCTGTATACATGCCACTTTTTCAATTGCAACCTATTTTACATCATATCCACAACCACAACAATCCCATATCCTGTTTTTAAAGGTGATTTTGGAAAGTAAAGTTAAAAGTTATTTTTTTTTCTTTCTCTCTCTCTTTCTTGTAATGCAATATTTTGTGTAGGCAGTGGGGAATGTGACACTTTTTGATTAGAGCGCCATCTAGCGGCATATCCAATTTTTCTCCTAAATTAAACTCTTTCTTTTGTTTTAAATAAAACAGAGCTATGCTGGTAGAAAATGATAGTAATGTATGCTTTATGGGTTTATTAGATTGTATTATTAGGTTTCAAAACACTTAAAACAAATGTATGCATTAGAACAGGGGTTTTCTTTAAATTATGACCTTTAAATGGTTGCATATCTGTAAAGTGGGCACAAGGGGGCAGTTCAGACCTAGTAGAATCACATTCACACCTGACCTGCACAAGGGGGAAAATAGAGAGGGACAATGTATCATTGCATTTACTTAAAGATTGTTTGCGTGACCTGAGGCTTTTTCTTACAAACTTATAGCAAATATAAAGAATTGAGACAAGTCAGGTGATTACTGCTTTTTACAATAAAAAAAAAATGCTAAAAAAGTTGGGTTCAATATGGACAAACCCAGCGACTTGGGTTGTTTTGAACAAGCAGTTGGGTTAAATGTTTGACCCAACCTGCTGGGTAGTTTTATTTAACTCAACTATTGTTTAAAAATTACTATATGGCTGGCTTAAAATGAAGCCAAAATTAAAATAAAAAATCAGATACATAATTACTAGAGGAAACGGTAATTATCAAAAGGGTGAACACGTAATAATAAGCAATTTAATAAATGTTAATTGTTTACTTATTATTTATTAAACTTGTTAATGTTCATGTATTAAACATATTAATAATTGTTAAATTTCAACCTTTTTTGGGTTAATTTGAAGTGAGCAATATAGTATATTTTAAACAACAGTTGAGTTAAATAAAAGTACCCAGCAGGTTGGGTTAAACATTTAACCCAACTGCTGGGTCAAAACAATTTAATCGCCAAGTTTGTCCATATAAAACCCAACTTGGGTTGTTTTTAACCCAGCATTTTTTAGAGTGTAAAAAGCATTAATCACCTGATTTGTCTCAATTCTTTATATTTGCAATGAGTTTGTAAGAAAAAGCCTCAGGTCATGCAAACAATCTTTAAGTAAATGCAATGATACATCGTTCCTCTTTATTTTTCCCCTTGAACAGGCCAGGTGTGAAATGTGATTCAGTAGGCTTACAGCAGAATAGCATTCTTATAAGTTACTTTTTCAAGAGCACAGTAGTGATGGAGCAGGATTGAGAAGATGAGGAAATCTCTCTGACTTGACTTTCTGTCAACCTACCCAGGAATGAATGATTCATATGTTAAGAGACTAGACTTACATTAACCTGACATGATTAGCCCGGGTTAAAAAGTCAATGTTAGTGGTTTAAATGGGAGTTTATGTTGATTCTGAACAGTAAATTTGAGTTGAAGGTGTAAGGTGTTCAATTCAATACAAATGAAATTCTGAATAGTTATACTGGTAATAATGGTGGTTCATCAATGCAAAAAAACAAAAAAAAAAAAAAACCTCAATCCCTTGACGCAGACATTTTGGACTATATAGTGTCATACCTGCTGTTAAGTCTAGTGGAAAAAGCTTAACTTTTGGAACTTTTGAGAAGCTCAATGAAAGATTAATGTTGCGCTTAATTAATGCCAAGCAGGGAACAGTGAAAATATTTTTGTCAACCCCAAAACAAAGCAGCATTAGCTGCCATTGATGTTAACCTTTAGCTGGCAGTTTGACAGCACTCTGAAATAATGAATTTTTCACTTACTCTTCATTCAACAGAACTTTGTAATTAATTCCAAACAGCACTTACAGACCTTGGTTACACTGTAAAGAAACTTGTTAAGTGACTCCATGTTGGTAGGTGAAAGGGATGATGGCATTTGCAAAATGTAATTTTCACTTTTTTTCATCCAACAAGAAAAAAAAAAAAAAAAAAAAAAAAAAATACAGGGAAGCACAAGAAACCAAAGCATATAAAACATATTTTCTACACACTATTATAGAATGTGAAGTAAAACCACTTGAAATTAAATATTTATGTGTTAAAAGACCTTGTAGGCTTTTCAAAACGCTATAAAATGATACATATTTCTGCTAAAATATTTTCTTTCCACAGTGTGCAGCAGTGTATGCACCAAGTGTCAGCTTGAGGGTCCATCAGGCAGAAATGGTATCGTGCTGGGTGTGGATTCAGTTTTGGCTCAAAGCAGGATTAGAACAGGTGACCCCTAATGTGCCTTACTGACCACTGAACAGCTGGAGGCCCTGAGACTTATTAACAACTGTTTAAAAGTTTAGGATCTAAGGGGTTTCTCCTGAGCGAGCTTGTTTTATAACTGAGTAACTTCTGATGTTAATGATCTATGACTAATTTATTTCTAAGCGCCCCCTCCGGCACAACTTTAATATGAATTTATCTTTCTGCTCATTACTATTTCAGCATCAGTTTTAGCACTCATCTCATGCAAATATGATTTTAGGCCAAATTTGAAAGTTTCAAAACAAGATATAATCAAGATAAATCACATTGGGTATAAAATAATAAAGGTAAAGCACTTTGATTATGAGAACAGAGTTAATTAGAAACCATTTTAGCTTTAGAAATGATGTACAATATCATTCAAACGTATGGGGTCAGTAAAAGACAAAATTCATATTTTTATACAGCAAGGATATATCAAATTGATTATAAAAGACAGCAATGGAATTTATAATGTTAAAAAAAGAGAGCTTTGCCATCACAGGAATACTTTTTAAAATGTATTAAAATAGAAAACAGTTATTTTAAATTGTTATAATATGTTGCAATATTACTGTTTTACTGTTTTATTGATCAAATAAATGCAGCCTTGGTGAACATAAGAGACTTCTTTCAAATACTTTAAAAACTCTTACTGACCTCAAAGTTTGTAACAATAGTGTATCTTTACCTCTAAGTGCATGTAATGGTTGTTTAGACAAGATGCAGATGTCTAGCTAAGCCTAGAAGAATGTAGCATTTTTATGGAAATTCACAGAACAAAAGTCATTTTAAAAGCATTTTATGCAAACACATATGAACAATATGTCTTAAAAGCATTTTTGCTGTAGATCTAAAACTTCACAATTATAGATGATGGCATACTTTCTTTGATGTTTTCACTCCAAATCCATTTCCTTATAGACTCAAAGACAAGCCCAGACATTTGCACCGCTGACACATACTGTTTTTTGACCTCTATTTGCTGACCTGAACTTGTATGCCATAAAAATTGTGTTGACATGTTTTAACAACAAGCTTACCTCGTCCGGCCGGAGAGCATGTCCAATCAAAGACAGAGTTCAGTAGTGAACTAAAATAGCGCTAATGAGATATGTGGGCTGCATTGTCACAACCAAGTGCATTTCAAGCAAAAAATAGACCCGATAAGCTCAGCAATTGTTGCAGTGGAAAGGCAGAATGACAACTGCGAGTCTTGGCAGCTATGAATGTTGAAATCCACATGGAAAATCGGCAGCATCAAGAGCGCAGCATGTTTTCTTTATCCATATTATGATGTCATAGCTATTCATTTCTCCTGTTAAAGGGTTAGTTCAGCCAAAAATGAAAATTCTGTCATTAATTCCTCACCCTCATGTCGTTCCACACCCGTAAGACCTTCATTCATCTTCAGAACACAAATTAAGATATTTTTGATGAAATCCGAGGTTTTTTTTTTTTTAAATCTTTTTATCCGTTTTTTCTCATCACTTCAGAACATTAAGGTTGAACCACTGTAGCCACTTGACTATTTTAATGATGTTTTTACTACTTTTCTGAACCTTAAATGTGGTAATTATGTTACTTTCTATGGGGGATAAAAAACAAAAACAAAAAACTCTCGGATTTTATCAAAAATATCTTTGTGTTCAGAAGATGAATGAAGGTCTTACGGGTGTGGAACGACATTAGGGTGAATAATTAATGATAGAATTTTCAGTTTTTGGATGAACTAACCCTTTAAGCTTATACAGTAGGCTAATGATTTCAAATGTAAGACAAATTATGCTTTAATTCTTCAACATTTGATTCCATCAACCAGTCCTGAATGATGCAGGGTAATGTTTGTGTGCACACCATAATAGAGTGCCCCAGGGATGACGCGTTTTTGTAGGCCAACCTGGAAGTTAGCGGCGCGCGGGTTCCCTCGACTGAAAGCCTATTCATTTTTCCCATAGACTTTTGGAAAATCGCAGAAAATAAGCTCTGTGTTTAACAAAGGGTTATGACACTTACACGTTTTGTCTATCAAGATAATCTTTACAAGTTAACACAACATTTATAGATTTTGAAGCCTAAATAAAGTCGTCAGATATAAAAGGCTAACAGTAGGCTATAAACGGACTACAGCACACCATGGTCGCGGATCAACGTCGTCACCACCAAGCGTCCTCAAACTTTATTTAGAAATCAACATTATTTAAAAACATGTTCACTGATTATGATCTGCGCTGTGTATGAATACTTATCCACTTTTTCATGAGAAATGCTGTCCAAATGTCCCGTTTTAATGATGACGTCTAAAGTCCCCGCCAAAGGAAGTAGTCCCTTTTAGCAATTTGTTAGCAACCGCCGATTTGAAGACGCAGTAAAAGTTTAAAAAATCACAAGTGGGTTATAACTGGTGTGTTTTATGTCATAGATCAAAACGTGAAAGTATTTAGAGGCTTTGTTTACCACAGACCTTATTTCAGGCGATTTAGCAAAAACCCATTAAAAAAACCCATAGACTTTATGGCGTTGGAACCGGAAGTCCTAAAATGCTAACTCGCTTCCGGGTTTTGCCTACAAAAACGCGCTCTAAATGGCATGCCATAATTTGTCATACAAGCCCACTAGGTTACCTTAATCAAACAGAACCTGATGCAGATGATGGTGTCACTGAAAATTGTCTAACCTATAGACCAGAGTAGACCTTGACTGCGTCCGAAAACCTAGGTAGCTGTCTTGCTGCATCGCTATCTTATAAGAGAATGACTTGTACGGCAGCATTTGTGCATGAAGGTACCTCACGAAATTGATTTCGGACAGACTTCTGAGGCAGCGTAACAGTTTAATGATCTACAACAATATAGCGCGAACTTTGGTGAGAACTAAACAAATATTTAATTACTACAGTAGTAATTTCTCGATAGAAATGATATCAAAATTGAAACATGTTGATCAAAATCGTACATTTATACACTAAACTGAGCAGCAAACGCAACTTTCGGACGCCATCTTTATTTTTCTAGCTTAACTGTCACAGAATGGAAAGCACAGGATTGTGGGATATCAAAGGCAGCTAAGGATACATCTATGCTTCCTTCAAAAATCGATCTGAGGAAGGTATCTCATGAGACAGGAAGTGAAGCTAACATTGGATTCGGATGTGCCTTGATGCCTTACTACCTTGAAATGTGTCCTCGGAAGGCAGCATTTTCCAGTTTTCGGACGCAGCCCTTATTTACCAGAGAAACATGCGCGCCGCCATCTTTAGAATATTGTCTTTGAACTTCCGTTTTTGCGGTAACGTTAGCCCCATTTCTATGGCATCGCTGTTGAAGAATAATTAGCTGGTGAAGTGAATTTACCTGTTGTAGAGTTAATGAAAGTTATCATGAGCCTTGTTATGTTTAAAGCAGATGTCTTAACAAATGTCAGTAGACCGGGAAGATTTTAAATGAGCAGTTCATTCATAAATACGTAAGATCGCTGTGGAAATACAAACCGGAAGTCAAAAGACAACGAGCGCAGCGCTGAAAAGGGGCGGGGCTACATAAGGTCTATAGACAGTTTTAATCTTTTTTTTTTTTTTTTTTTTTTTTTTTGCTTGAGGAAACTCAAAAATTGACAAATTTTTGAAAAGCATTGCACTTAGAGAGTTACCTTGTTGCATGCTTTAATATTTTATGAACCCTATAAAAACACACTGCTACATGTGTTTTAAATATAGGCTACTAAAACTCTCAAATATGAACTTAAAATGTGTAAAGTAGTTTTGTTATTAAACCTTAGAACAGTCTAATGTTAAATAGCATCTGATGGTATTAAGACTTGGTCACTTTTTGCATTTTTACTGATCTGATAACAGACACACCTAGTGTTAAAGCCCTCGAAGATGCATTTAAACTGGATAGTGATCTGATTAATTAAACCACAGAGTAGATCAGATTTATATATGTTTTGCACAGATTCACACTATGTTCAAAATCCATCTAAACGTATGAAGTGACCAGGTGTAAGTACCCCCTCAGGGAACAAATGCACTGAATAACAATCAACCAACATGTCAAGTCTGGGCACACAACCACCGGTGATGTTCTGGAAAAACTATGCAGCAAAAATAAGACAAACCGTTTTACTGTCTGGTGCGTTACTCATAATAGTAAGGAAGGGGTATCCTTAAATCAAGCCTCGAAGAGAACTTAAAATCCTAAGTGGAAAGTCCCCTAGAGGAAGTGCTTTAGAAAATAAATGGATTTGAATGGAGCTCAGGTAATACTGGGTTTATACTCTAGATAGAGATGTAGAGAGCTCATGCTGTAATTGTCGAGTAGGATCAGACTGAGGTAATGACAATAATCTGGGCTCATGCGAGAGGATGTAGGAGGTTTCTCAGTTTCTTACATTTTCTTGAACTGTTGCATGACGTTATCACCATGACAAGTAATGTAAAAGCATAAGACATATAAAAGAGTAAGAGTGCATTTCATTAAAAATGATAAAATTGGCCTATCTCTTTAAGATGTACATGAAAATACAGGCAGACTAATGCTTAAACTGCTGACTGTTTCACTGCTGCCTTTCATCTTTTGAGAACATCTGCAGCTTCCTACACATCCAATAAGACCAAAATAACCATTATGTTAAATACAGGGCAGCAGCCAGGTGATGATAAACACTCATAGAGCTTTCACTTTGACCATTTCCCTGAAGTCAGAGTTGGAAAAACCTTTTTCATTCTTCATGCAAGTCACATGTGAGAAAACACTATGCCAGATTAAAGGTAGGGTAAGCAATTTGTTTTATAAATACTTTTTGTTATACTGGTTGAAACTCTCTTCATATCCTGAGAGCAATCAATAATAAAAGTGGTCTAAATATTATAACATGTACATATATATATTCTTGGGAAGTCACAGGACCAAAAAGTGTTCGTCTAATCATTCTGCTACCTCCCAGTGACGTTCTACCCAGCGCCGAAATGAATATGCAGCAGTCAAGTGGTACAACTAGAGCTCTGTAAGTTCTTTGTTTATTATTATTGTAATTATGTGCTTTGAGACATGAGGTAATTTAACGCCATCTCTCAACCTGTGACTCTTTGCAGGCGCTGCTATGTGCGTGGTGTTAATGGGCCCTATTTTAATGATCTAAGCGCATGGTGCAAGTTCACTTATAGGGCGAATCCACTTTTGCTAGTTTAAGGACGGGAAAAATAGTCGCACACCCGGCGCATGGTCTAAAAGGGTTGTCCTAAAAGGGTTGTCCCTATTCTCTTAATGAGTAATGGGTGTGTTTTGGGCATAACATGCAATAAACCAATCAGAGTCTCATCTCCCATTCCCTTTAAAAGCCAGTTGTGCTCGCACCATGGCAGATTTGCTATTTACATGACGGAATTTGCAAGCAGAAAAACTGAACACTTCTCCGGTGTTTTGCTTTGCTTTATCCTCTGAGCTTCCGCATTCGGCATGCATTGGGTCAGAAGTCACTATTCCACTGCAAATCGATACCTATGGCCGTCTGCTGGAAGCTAGTTATTATACTTAATAAAGTTTTAAATATGGATATTTTTCTTACAAAAAATCCCATCGCTTCACTTCAGAAGGTCCTCACCCCCCCATTCACTACCATTATAAAGCTTTGGAGAGCAAGGATATTTTTAAATATATCTCCAGTTGTGTTAATCTGAAAGAAGGTAGTCATATACACCTAGGATGGCTTGAGAGTGAGTAAATCATGGGATACTTTTCATTTTTGGGTGAGCTATCCCTTCAACGAGCGGTTTTCATGGTGGAAAACCACTCATCAAAACTGCTTAGAGGAAAATGTATAAATTGATATGAACACTCAGATGAAACCAGACCAAAAAGTTCCAATAAGAGCAGCATTCCAGTCGATACATCCAGTCGTTCATACACCCGCATTGCGCCGGGTGTATGATAGGGCCCGATGTGTTTTACCAGACTACCTTTAAGTCTGGTAATAGATTGTGTCATACAATTAAGACCCTTTAAGCTCTTCTGATGGTGAGCATTACAAAGAGAAAAATTGCAAATATTTCACGAATGGGCAATAGGTGCATAAATCAGCACTAGGCACCTCTAATCTGATCTGTCTGATTCATACTGGGGGTGTTGACAGGGTTGAATTCCTCTGTGATGTGCATAATTTTAAGCCTTTCTGGAAACATCAGCCAAACAGCAGGATGCCAAAATAGTTGGCTGTGTGAGTTAGTATGACTGTGTGTGTAGATGAAAGTTTCTTCGTGCATTTAAGCCACTTCTAATTTCTCAATAAGAATAGTGCAGGGATGTTTACAAATAATGAATTAAAATTGGTCTCATGGTATCATTTATGCAGAATTTTTCATATCATAGATGATTTTGCACAAACATATATTGGATAAATTGAAAAGTATATGTAGATATTTTATATACTTCAACTATTTATGCCCGCAGTATTAAATAAACCATCTTAAATGTATGTTTAAGCACTTCAAATGGTGCCCATACCTATATAATTTACCATGCAAGCATTAATGTATTACAAACTGTATCACATTGATTGAATAAAATATAAAGATACGGTTTAAGACCGCTGTTGAGTGTATTATGTTCTCCTCTCTTCCTCTCTCTCTCCAACACCTGCTCTGTTCTCTCACATCCTTTGGCAGCTGCACAGAAAGATGCACATGTCTTATCAGTCAATAAAACCTATCACATGTGTGAAATACAGCTATGGTCCTAAGGAACATTTGACCTAAATAACTAACATGCCTGATTTTGAGTCTCATTTAGAGGGTATTATATAGCTGGAATAGAACAATACATTATTTGAAGGATAAAATATATCACTATAGTTTTTTTTTTTTTCTCATGTTTTTTTTTAATGCCAAGGACCCCAAATGTAAGAGACCCCATTCTTAAAATATAAAGGCAGCTGAATATTTTAATGTATTCAGACCCATTTGTGATGTGTGTAAGAAACAGCAAGCATTCTATTATAAAGACAACATGTTTGTAAGATTACAAAATGATTGGTTTTTATTTGGCCAGAATATATTTAAATAATATGTGGAAAAAGTTTATTTTGTATTAAATCAATAGGGTGTCTTTTTTCCCTTTCCAATAGAGCAATGCCAAATTAAAAATCATTCATCTCAACTGACTATTTTGCAAAGAACAGGAAAACTGTTATAAAGTGGTAATCAAAAGTGAAGCTCAAAAGATCTACCGCACAATGAAGTTCATGATTTTATTTTTCACCACCAGAGAGAGCTGACACAATGCACAGCAGCTGTAATACATATTGGACAGTTAAATTATGAAAAAGTCTCTACATCATTTATTTTCTGCTTTCTGACTGTTTTTTTTTATTATTTGTCATTGCCTGTCAAAGCAAATTGTCTCAAAATGAATAGCACCAGGATTTATGTATTCATTTATTTACTTTACTTATATATATATGCTGATAATAATGTTATTGTTTTGATTATTTCATAAAACCAAATAGCCTAATAAATAATTACGGAATACATCACCATCTGTTGGCCAAGTCCATTTAATTGCATGCTACTGTATCGGTTGTCTTTATTCTTTCCGTTTTTGTAGAAAAGTAGGCCTACATAAAATGTTTAGATTACAATTAAAATAAAAATAAATTCAGAAGTGCTGGATTTTATGTCATTGTTATTTCAAAGCTTATAGCACATGATTCAAAACTATACATTAAGAATGGCTACTATGTAAACGTTATTTTATTTAATTTTAACATGTTTTCATTTGGATATGAGGCCGTGGGACTCTTTAGTCAGAAGGAAAAAAGATCACCGTTTTTGCTCTAAATCAACCCAGATGAAAAACTTAGAAAAATAAAAATAGATGCTATTAGTTTAAAGGAAGGAATGCTAAAACAGCTTGCCATAAGACGCCACAACAAGTCATTCCTTCTGAATACATGTCGATCTGTCCCCGCTTGCCTTTGTGTGACAGTTCGTGCGACCAATCAGGGCTCTCCGAACGAATTCCATCGTAAAGTTCAGCCAATAGCGTGAGAGAGGGGCGTGATTTCCCTCACACGGCTCCGAGAGGCATGAAGTTTATTCAGAGTGCGAGCTGCTCAGGGAGAATGATGCACCTTTGCGCGGATGCGAATGGGAGATTTTTCTGTTGTGCGCTTTAACTTTTAACACTTTCTCATCTTGCCACGGATTGTGCCGAACGCGAAGTAGTAATTCTAGCTCACATTATTACAAATGGCTTGGAGTATAACAGAGCAGCGAGAACGTAGAGTGTGTCATGTGCACTTGTTTCTCTTTATATTGACTTTGATTCACGATGCATCTACACAGGGATTTGAGAGTTTGGGATTAACCTACGGTTTAAGATCTGAACTTTCAGAGGATGCTATTCTTGTTGCCAATAATGGAATACGGGTTCCCTTTGGGAGATCTGTTTATATTGATCCAATCAATGATCTGGTTATCCAAGTTCAGCCGGGAGACAAGTGCACCATAACAGTTCTGGATAATGACCCACTGTCACAGAGACCGGGACAGCTGTCCCCGAAAAAGTTTCCTTGTGAATTCGGTCCCAATGATGTAAAGTACTCGCATTTCGGATCCAGGAGCCCCTCAAAAGACAGAGTAAGACTTCAGCTCAGATATGATACTCAGACTGATACAGTCATCATTCCCTTTATGATGGAAGTGGAGGTGATTTTCACTCAGCTTGAGATTCTCACCAAACACATGCCTGTAGTTGTAGAGAAACTGCTTGGAATGAGTAATCCCATTGATAAGAAAATCCTGGAGTTTACTTATGATAGAAATGCTCATTTGTGTAAAGTTACATCTCTGGCCAGTGGCAGCTCATTACCCAGGTATGGAAAGCTGGTTGATAATGGAAAATTAGGGAAACCAGTGAACTGTGATGAATTTGTCAGAATGGACATTCGCTATCAGCACACTTTTGCACATCGTTCACCAAACCGAGATTATATTCCCATGTATTTAGAGTTACAAGACAAAGAAGCGAATGTACTGAAGCAAGAGTTTTTCCAAATTGTGGTGCTTATAAAAGAGGGTGAGGAAAACACAGCTCCTAAACCGAGTTTTGTAGCAATGATGATGATGGAAGTCGACCAGTTCGTAATGACGGCTATAACCCACGACATGCTTGCCGCCGAGGATGTGGAATCTAATCCTGATGATTTAATCTTTAACATCACTTCTCCGCTTTCCTTTGAGGAGGGCTACATTGTAAGCACAGATGACAAGAATTTGCCCATCACGTCTTTTTATCAATCAGACCTGAAAGATTTTAAAATAGCCTACAAGCCTCCTTCTGTAGATTCTGATGTGGAGAGAATTTTCCAAATAGAGTTTGAAGTCGTAGACACTGAGGGGGCTATATCAGACCCTTTTGCTTTTATGATAGTGGTTAAGCCCATGAACACTCTAGCACCGGTTGTGACCCGTAACACTGGCCAACTGCTTTATGAGGGTCAGTCCAGGCCTCTGTCCAGCTCACAAAACCTACAAATTAGTGACGAGGACAATTTAGACAACGTCCAAATCACAGTTATTAATGGGCTCCGCCACGGAGAGCTCACAGTTCTGGGGTCCAAGCGAAAATTTTTCACCCCAGCAGATCTTGATGTAGGTAGCGTCATTTACCAGCATGATGGCAGCGATACGTACAGCGATAATATCATTTTCAGAATGACAGATGGCAAAAATGAAGTTGAGTTTCTATTTCCCATTACAGTGGTGCCAACTGATGACGAACCTCCCATAATCAATGCCAACACGGGTTTAGTTTTGTTTAAAAACCAAATGATCCCCATTTCTCCTTTAATGCTTAGTGCGGCAGATATAGACTCTGAGGATTCAACTATCAAATTCATCATAGTGCCTCCCTACTCTAATATTGGGGAAGTGATTCTTCGTCAATCAGATGCACCAGAGGATCCATCCACATGGAAGTTCAATGCTGAGGAAGAGATGTATGAGAAGGTAGTGACCGAATGGTTCCAGCATGACATCACAGAAGGCAAGCTGTTTTACAGACATATCGGGCCGCATAATACAAAAACCATCATGGACCAGTTTGTTTTCCGTGTGCAAGATGACAATGACCCACCAAACCAATCAGGTGAGAACTCTTTCATCATCAAAGTTCTCCCCATTGATGATATCCCCCCAGAGTTGTACCCCGGGACCACTCTGCAAGTGACTGTTCACGAGTACCAGCTCACCTATTTTCGAAAGAAATTCTTGCGCTACACAGATTTGGACTCAGAAGACAGAGACCTGAAATACACAATTACCCAGCCCCCCACTGACACAGATGAGAACAGCCCTGGCATTCTGGGAAGCATCGTTCTAACTGAGAGTCCAAACTCAGAGGTCACCGAGTTCACTCAGGCACAGATAAACCATCACAAGATAGCCTACAAGCCTCCTGATCTAGAGCTCGGAATAACTCCACATGTGGTGCAATTCCATTACAAAGTCGAGGACATGGCGGGAAACAGCGCCAATGGAGTTTTCACTATATTTTTACAGCCTGTTGACAACAAGCCTCCCCAGATTACCAACACAGGCTTTACCCTGCAAGAACGAGGGGTGCACGTCATCACACGTGCTGAGCTGGACACCACAGATGCAGACACGGACAGCTCACAGATACTGTTTACAATCACCCAGCCTCCAAAGCACGGTCAGATTAAGTACACATTTACTGATATGACTAAAGGGAATTCATTCAATTTGGACGATATATCTAATGGCAGAATATCTTACATTAATAACGGTGATGAGTCAACCAGTGATTTCTTCCAGCTTGATGTCAGTGACGGTGTCCACATTGTCACGATCACAGTCAGGATCAATGTGAAGCCTATTGATGATGAAGCACCAACCATCAGTCTTCCAGAGGGCACTATCGGTTCCTACATAGATGTTTTGGAGAACGGAGCGACTGAGATCACCACCAATGTCATTCAGGGTCGAGACGAAGACACTGATGATCTCAGGTTGACCTTTATCGTGGAGGATCCACCAGTGTTTGGTGAAATATTAGTGAATGGTGTACCTTCCAATAGGTTTACTCAAGCAGACATCATTAGTGGATTGGTTGTGTATGCACATAGTGCTGGAGAAATTGGCGTGACAACAAAACACGACTTCTTTAATCTGACGCTCACCGATATGTCTGATGAATGGACAGTTGGGGGAAATAAAATCAAAGGGGTTTGTGTGCAGGTCACCATTCTGCCGTTGGATAGTCAGGCCCCTGAGGTCTTTGTGGGCCCCCAATTCATTGTCGTGGAGGGCGAGAAAAACGTTATCGAAATTTCGCATATAAGTGCTAATGACATTGACACCCCTAACGATGACCTTCTTTGCACAATTATTGTGCAGCCCACCTCAGGATACGTAGAAAACATCTCCCCTGCACCAGGCTCTGAGAAATCCAGATCAGGGATTGCAATAAGTGCATTCACCATCAAAGACATTCGGGAAAACCACATTTATTATGTGCAAAGTATTCATAAAGGCGTCGAGCCAGTTGAGGACAGGTTTACTTTCAGGTGTTCAGATGGGATAAATTTTTCAGAGAGACACTTTTTTCCAATCGTGATAATCCCATCCAATGACGAAAAGCCAGAGATCCATATGAGAGAGTTTGTTGTGATGGAAGGCATGAACATTGTGATTGACACTCCAATATTAAATGGCGCTGATGCAGATATTCCAGCGGATGAGCTCACGTTTATTATTTCAAAACCCCCGAAACATGGATATATCCTCAACCAGTTAACCTCAGGCACTATTCCTGTCACAAACTTCACTCTTGATCAGATACGAGAGGCTTCAAGTATTGTCTACGAGCATGATGATTCAGAAAACACAGAGGATAGTTTTGAAGTTCTTCTCACTGATGGCAAATTCACAGTGGAGAAAACCGTCATGATTATGGTAATTTTGGTCGACGACGAAACGCCAAGGATGGCGATTAATGATGGCCTTGAAATAGAGATAGGAGAGGTAAAAATAATCAACAATAAAGTCTTAAAAGCGACTGATCTGGATACAGAAGACAGCATTCTGACTTACATCATCCGCTATGGTCCAAATCAAGGGTTTTTACAAAAGCGAACACCATTCGGAACACTAGAAAACATAACCGCTGGAATGAACTTCACACAAAATGAGGTTGACCAAGATATGATCATGTACATTCACAATGGACAAGAGGGAGTTCGTGACCTTATCAAATTTGATGTTACTGATGGCATTAACCCCTTGATTGACAGATACTTCTATATAACTGTGGGTGGAATAGACATGGTGTTCCCTGATGTGATCAGCAAAGGTGTTTCTCTGAAAGAAGGAGGAAGGGTGACTCTAACCACAGACCTGCTCAGCACCAGTGATCACAACAGCCCTGATGAGCATTTGGTGTTCACCATCACTCGTGCCCCTATACGAGGACACTTAGAGTGCACTGATACGCCAGGGATGCCCATTAGTTCATTCACTCAGCTTCAACTAGCTGGGAATAAAATATACTACATCCATACTGCTGATGACGAGGTGAAGATGGACAGCTTCGAGTTTGAGGTGACTGATGGTTACAACCCTGTGTTCCGCACATTTCGTGTGTCCATTACGGATGTAGACAACAAAAAGCCTGTGGTCACCATTCACGGACTGGTTGTTAATGAAGGCGAAAATAAGTTAATCACTCCTTTTGAGCTGACGGTGGAGGATCGTGATACAGTCGACCAGCTTTTAAAGTTCACAATCACCCAGGTGCCTGTACATGGCAAGTTGCTGTTTAACAACACCAGACCTATCACTTCCTTCACCAAGCAGGACCTAAATGAAAACATGATCCGCTACAAGCACGATGGAACTGAGTCTCGTTCCGACAGCTTCTCATTTACTGTCACCGATGGAACTCACACAGACTTTTACGTGTTCCCTGACACGGTTTATGCGACTCGCAAACCCCAGATGATGAAAATCACAATTTTTTCGGTGGACAACGGAGTTCCGCAGGTTGTGACTAATAAGGGTGGTACAACATTAAGAATTCTCCCTACTGGTCACCTTGGGTTCCTAATCACTAGTAAAGCATTAAAGGCAGAGGACAGCGACAGCCCTCAAGGAGCAGTGACGTTTAAAATTACTGTGGGTGCTGAACATGGCTATCTCATTAACTTGGGAAAAGGCAATGCCACAATCACTACATTCACCCAAGGTAAGTTTTGTGAAGTTAATTTAATGCAGTATAGGTTATATTAATTTAAAACATTTATGAATTAATATTAACGGTGGATTAATGCTTAATGCATCAGAGTTGTATGTGAGAGAATACTGGAGTAACATAAATGTGAGAATACTATATTAAAGGGATAGCTCATGCAAAAAATGAAAACACTGTGATCATTTATTTACCCTCATGTTGTTCCAGACCTGAAAGACCTTCTTTCTTTCATGCAACACAAAAGGTGATCTTTTTGAAGAATTCCTTGGCTGCTCATTTCCATATAATAAAAGTGAATCTGGACTGAGTCTGTCAACCCCTTTTTGAGAAAAAAAAAAACAAAAACTAAAAATACGCTTAAACCAGCCAAAATGATCTCCCAGCTTGACCATAAGAAAAATGGCCAAAACCCCTCTTAAACCACCAGCATAGGTTGGTTTAAGTTGCTTTTTTTAGCCAAGGAGTTACAAATTTACACAAAGGCACAATAAAATTATCATACAAAATAGCAGGAGCATACTCAAATTTAAGATGTTTGTCCCCAAAAAATAAAACCTTACTTTGGATTGTCTCATGACCAAAAGGTTTCAGAGGACTTTTAGTGGAAAAGTCTGTTTATCACCCAGCTAAAATACAGTATGGTTTCCTAGTTTAGACCCCTTTTATGACGCTTTTTCCATTTTGGAGCTTGGAGCACCAAGTTTCTTTCATTTTTATTAGATGGAGAAGAGCAGCCTGGATAGGAGGGTGAATAAATGATGACAATTTTTTTTTTGGGTGAACTGTTATACAGTATACTGTCTTACAATGTTCTGAGGAGTGGATGGATGATTTATCTTGAAAAGCCTATCTGGAAAGTGCACACATTGCCATAAAAGAATGGCGTCAGTATTCTATAAGATGTTTTTGGCATCGATTAAGACTGGTAATTTACAAGTCTTTTTCTTTCACCAATAGATCGTACAAAGCAAACAGTTGTGAGTGTGTTACACGAGTCATAGAGTTACAATAAAGGGCTTTTTGAGCTTTCAGGCATATCAGGAAAGCCTAAGTATAGTTGTACAAAGTTGTAAATGTCAAAACTAGCAGGGGACATGCTCAACTTGCCACTGTGCTTCCCAGTTCTAAATAAGCTCCTTTTTGAGGATTCTCTTTGAATATTTCAAGGGAATTTAGCACAGTTGGGGGTGGGAGGGAGGGGGTGTTGGTGTGGGCTACTGACAGTAAATAAAGTTGCTGCTCCCTTGTGGGCATTTGAAAATGATGGGTTTACATTTTTATGAGCTGGCCACTTTGAAGAGAAATGTTTTGACATCAAATATTGAAGATAGGCTAGTGCTGCGGATGTAACACCCTCTCAGAGAAAACACATACATAAAATGCGCTCTAAAGTTTGAGCACAAGAGAGGGTGATGGAGAAATTAATAGATGGGTGCCAGCTGGAGACCTGCTGCTCTTTGTGGCTCTTTTCAGTCAGAAGGGAACTGATGTACCGTGGCTTTTTTGCCTTGTATTTTTTTTCACTCTAAATTAAACACTTGCCCAACTGACAAATCTCAGACATAATGCAGTCTGGTGCCTACAACCCTCTGTGCAGGAGCAGATGGGCAAAATGCCCTTATTTGAAAGCGTTTTTCAACCTAGTTCATATAGACCCTTTTCACCTTTTTAAAGTCTGTTCTTTGACACATGGGTTGATGGCTGTTGGATAATAGTTCATGTGGAGTTCACATCAAGTGCGCCATTTGGGATGCCTACACTTTTAAGAAAAATGTGCAGAGATTTTACATTTAGGACTTATCTTTTGTGCCTTTTCTACCCCTAAAAGGTGTGCATTAGTACATTGGCAGTACATAATAGTACATTAAGACAGGAGTTTTCAAACTGGGGTCCAAAGACCTGCAAAGGCTTGCTAGGAAAATGTGAAAAAAGTTGCACTGAGCCAATATTTATTGTGAAATGTGATATACAAATACATTGTATTTATTTATTTATTTACATTATATTATTGGCTTTAGTACAATAACAAATGCAATTATTTAATTTTTAAAAGGTTAGTTCACCCAAAAATGAAAATTCTGTCATTTATTATTCACCCTCGTGCCGTTCCACACCCGTAAGTCCTTCGTTAATCTTCGGAACGCAAATTGAGATATTTTTGTTGAAATCCGATGGCTCCGTGAGGCCTGCATAGCCAGCAATGACCTCTCTCAAGATCCATAAAGGTACTAAAAACATATTTAAATCAGTTCATGTGAGTACAGTGGTTCAATTTTAATATTATAAAGCGACGAGAATATTTTTGGTGCGCCAAAAAAATAAAACTTATATAGTGATGGCCGATTTCAAAACACTGCTTCAGGAAGCTTTGGAGCATAAATGAATCAGCGTGTCGAATCAGCGGTTCGGGGCACCAATATCAAGTGATTTCAGCAGTTTGGCGGTTTGACACGCGATCCGAATCATGATTCGATACGCTGATTCATTATGCTCCGAAGCTTCCTGAAGCAGTGTTTTGAAATCGGCCATCACTAAATAAGTCGTTTTTTTTTTTTTTGGCCACACCAAAAATATTCTCGTCACTTTATAATATTAATATTGAACAACTGTACTCACATGAACTGATTTAAATATGTTTTTAGTACATTAATGGTTCTTGAGAGAGGAAATGTCATTGCTGGCTATGGAGGCCTCACTGGAGTCCATCGGATTTCAACAAAAATATCTTAATTTGTGTTCCGAAGATTAACGAAGGTTTTACGGGTGTGGAACGGCATGAGGGTGAGTAATAAATTACATTATTTTCATTTTTGGGTGAACTAACCCTTTAATATCACACAATATACATTATAGCTGCATTTATATTTTTTGGATTTTTCTCATGGGGATCATATTTGGGGGTCCTTGGCATTAAAAAAAGTTTAAAAACTCCTGCCTTAATCTACTAATATGTCTATCTTTTAGGTGTAGAAAAAATACTTAAAGGTATAGATCACCCAAAAATGAAAATTCTGTCATCATTTTCTCACCCTCAAATTGTTCCAAACATGTATGAATTTCTTTCTTCTGCTGAACTCAAGAGAAGATATTTTGAAGAATGTCGGTAACCAAACAGGCCCAGGGCCCCAGTGACCTCCATAGTATGAAAAAAAAAAAAATACTGTCTAAGTTAATGTGACTCATCAACTGTTTGGTTACCGATATTCTTCAAAATATCTTCTTTTGCGTTCAGCAGAAGAAAGAAATTCGGGTTTCAAACAGCTTGAGGGTGAATAAATGATATTGGATAATGCTACAGGAATAGATTCTGGAAAAATGTTTGAAATGCAAGGCAAGGCACATTTATTTATATAGCACATTTCATACAGAATGGTAATTCGAAGTGCTTTACATATGAATAATAAATGCATAATAAAATCGATCTTGATCTATATAAAGCAATAAAGTGCATCACAACTTAGCTTAATATAGTTTAAGTAACTTAAAAAGTTACTTATCTGTCTGAATGTTTCCTCCTTCAGCTGACATTGATGACATGCACATATGCTACGTGCTTCGAGACGGAGACAATGCCACAAGCGACATGTTCCACTTTTCCATTGAAGACAATGGTAAGCCATTTCAACCTCTATTTATTATTTTGGCCTCAGGATGTTTAAAATATGACTGGTTGGATGTGCATTCCTATCTGCATCATCCTTCATCTCTTTGTGTGCTCGACAAGTGCTTGTGAAGGTGTGACTGTGCAAGAGCAATAACTGGAGTTAGTTCTGTCTGGAATGTCTTTTGATTGACACCTTGGCATATTGGGCTGGAAAACTTTCATACAGCTTTGGTTGGGTTTTAATCATTTTATTGAAAAACATTTTTCAGTCCCAGACTTTCACTCATGGGTTGAATGAAACTGTCCAATTATAAACCTACCAAGTGCACTTAGTACGCAGTGTGGTAGAAGTCCCAGAATGCAATTAAGGACTTATTGCTTGACTGCCAAGTAAAATTAGAGCTGATATGTTAGAAACAAGTGTTCTACTTTGTAGATCAATTGTGTGATGAAAGCTTTTGTCTATATTTAGCCACCATAATATAATTTGAGAAGGATGACTGTCTGACTTAATGACTGCCATTGTCGGGCTAATTAGGTGATGCTGAGTAAGTTTTATGATAGTTTTATTTGAAACTCTGATTGATTAGATACATTTTTACAAAGATTATCCATGCCTTCGTTATTTGATTTTCTTGTCAATTTACAGTCCTACTTGTCTTCCTTTATTCATTTTTGTACTCACAGCCCACTATAAAACATTAAAGGCTTCCACTTTTACATATGCAAATGCCGATTGCTTGTTTTAGTGGGCTTTTGAGGATGGTTTATGTTTCGAAACCCTCCTGATAGCATGTTTATTGTTCTCCTTCACCATGGCTATAAAGAAACATGCTGTATTGTGGCACGATTTCTCTTTTTCCCATGAATATAAAGAAATGCTCTCACCTCCCACTCCCAATCCCAATCTTCTGTAGCCACAGTGGAATCAGCTGGTGAAAACAGTTTGCATGGTTCTGTATGGGAAATGTAGGTATATCAATTTTTAATGAGGATAAGAGAAGACAAAAATGAAGCGTTTCGCATGGTTTACTTCAGATCTGCAATATGAGTTTGAACTCTTCCTGAGTAGGTTAATTTGTTCATTTTTTTGCATTTTGTATCATAAAAGCAAAAAGCATAAAAGATGAAAACTATTTTTTAAAGAATTTGACATTCTCTGCTGTTTTTCTGTGTGCATGCTAATTAGATTATTCATTTGCTGAGTCAATTGACTGGCACAAAGAGCCTGTGTCTAACAGAAGTTGGCACGAGGTGTGTGTGTCTTCTGAAGTTTGGCAATTATACAATGGGATTCTGCAGAATGTTGTCATACACTCTGTTCAGAAAGGGCTCAAGATGCCCTCATTGTGTCTTATGGCTGTTTGTTTTCTAAATTAAGTTTTCCTCTTTCATTTCACTGCTTGTCAAAAGGTTATGAGGAATTTTGTGCTTCTTCAGTAATAAGCACTGTGCCCAGTGGACTTTACAAACTATATAAACTCTGAAACATAATCTCATCTCAACAGTGTACATTCGCAAATTACTGGAGAATTTTGTAATTTTCTGAAACATCATGATCATTTCCACTGCATCACAATTATTTATTTTGTTCAAGTTCAGTTCTGTGGTGCAAATGATGTTGATGAAGGATCAAGGATAAAGGTAGGGTTGGCAATTACTAATAGGCTAGCAATAATACCCTCCCATCAGAGCGCTCTCCAAAGCCACGCCTCCTCTAAAACGCCTGAACGCGCACAGCCAGAGCAGAGTCTGCAAAGCGTCACGACAGACGGCGTTAAAATACCTCATGTCTCAAAGCACATAACATTACAGTATTAATGGCTGCTGTTTGTTTGTGGCACTCGGTGACTGTCTGTCTACAACTCTGCATCACCTAATGGAACACGCTGATGATGTATGATGTCTGCGCGAGCAGGGTGCACGGAGGTATGGAAATACATACGCTGACTGACATTTTATCGTTGGAATTGCAATGATCGGACAAACATTTTTTGTGTATACATACTGTATATATTGTATGCTAAGTGTATCCTAAATACACCTAATAATATTTCTGTAATCAGAAATACAGTAAAATTTAAAAATACAATTATTTTAAATTGTTGCAATTTAAAATAATTGTTTTATATTTTAACAAGTAGTTTATTCCTGTGATCAAAGCTGAATTTTCAGCATCATTACTGCAGTCTCCAGTGTCACATGATCCTTCAGATCATTCTAAATCATTCTAATATGCTGATTTGGTGTTTAAGAAATATTCATTATTATTTTTATTAGTGTTAAAAACAGTTGTGCTGCTTAATTTTTATGGAAACTAATACATTTCTTTCTGGATTCTTTAAAGGTGCCCTAGAATTAAAAATTGAATTTATCTTGGCATAGTTAAATAACAAGAGTTCAGTACATGGAAATGACATACAGTGAGTCTCAAACACCATTGTTTCCTCCTTATATAAATCTCATTTGTTTAAAAGACCTCTGAAGAACAGGCGAATCTCAACATAACACCGACTGTTACATAACAGTCGAGATCATTACGCCCCCAATATTTGCATATACCATGTTCAAGGCATTACACAAGGGCAGGACGTCTGGATGTGTACAGCGGAATCATCAGACTAGGTAAGCAAGCAAGGACAATAGCGAAAAATAGCAGATGGAGCAATAATAACTGACATGATCCATGATATTTTTAGTGATATTTGTAAATTGTCTTTCTAAATGTTTCATTAGCATGTTGCTAATGTACTGTTAAATGTGGTTAAAGTTACCATCGTTTATTACTGGATTCACTGAGACAAGACTGTCGTTATTTTCATTTTTAAACACTTGCAGTCTGTATAATTCATAAACACAACTTTATAAATTTCTCCAACAGTGTAGCATTAGCCGTTAGCCACGGAGCATAGCCTCAAACTCATTCAGAATCAAATGTAAACATCCACATAAATACCATACTTACGCGATTAGACATGCTGCATGACGAACACTTTATAAAGATCCATTTTGAGGGTTATATTAGCTGTGTGAACTTTGTTTATGCTGTTTAAGGCAGTCGCGAGCTCGGGGGGTGGGGAGCCCGAGAATTTAAAGGGGCCGCAGCCTGAATCGGCGCATATTTAATGATGCCCCAAAATAGGCAGTTAAAAAAATGAATAAAAAAAATCTATGGGGTATTTTGAGCTGAAACTTCACACACATTCAGGGGACACCTTAGACTTATATTACATCTTTTGAAAACACGTTCTATGGCACCTTTAAATAGAAAGTTAAAAGGAGCAGCATTTATTTGAAAAGGATAACATAAATGTGTTAAATGTATTAAAATTAAAGTCACTTTTGATCAATTTAATCCATCCTTGCTCAACTAAAAATACTTAATTTCTTTAAAAAAAAACTCTTACTGACCCCAAACATTTGAACAGTAGTGTACGGTACATAACAGCATTTATGTATCATACTGTATGTAGTATCTAAAGTGATTTTTCTTGATTTCTCTTTAGTTTTTCCCTCCAATATATATAATTGTGTCTCCTTATACACATAAACTAACTTTTAAAACTTTTAGTGGCAAAATTGAGGGACATGCATTGTGGAGCTCCCTGTAATGGTTTACACCTCCTTAAATGGACAGAATTTGTCCTCACCCTCATGAAACGTCTGTGAAATGGACTTGATAAGATCTAGAGGCCCCTCGGACCCGTGTGCAGTTCAAGTACGCCTTAACATTTGCTTACTGGTGAGTTACTCATGTTCCTCCCCATGAGAGAGTGCCTTACATGTTTAAAATTATGCCCAGCAGGTGAACCGATGAGCAAAAAGACATGTTGAGGGCTTCAAATCTCCAAGCCAGCCCAGGACTTTGCTTTAATGTTCTCACCTTTTCTTGCCTATAGCGGAATTTGTTACCTTAATCATATTGGACTTTTTTTCATTAACCATTCATTAGTCTTAGTCATTAGCTGCATCCCAATTCTCTACTCATCTGACTCATATTGAGGCTTTATTTTTTCATAATGTGTAGCAGTGAAAGTACACATATTCAGATGCAAGGATTGTGATTAGATATTCAACCTGACCTGGGGTTAGCTTTTAGAATTTAATTTGTGAATTGTGTGCTTATGAAACTCTGGATCATTGATAGCGAGGCCGCCAGGCTGCTGATGTTATTTGTAGGCATGAGAGCCACTGTGGCTGCCACACTAAATTCCCCAGGTACCCCCTGCGGCTGTTTCAGTGACTGTGTATCATGCAGCCACACTGGATTGTGAGTGCTCAGATACAGCTGTATCCTGTCATGTTCCAGCAACCAAAATCACTTTGCAGGTTGTGCTTGTATAGTAAGAGAAAAAATGGAGATGAATCCAAAGGACTGTTTATTCTAATGCAACTTAAGGTGAGTGAGCTGCAGTACAGCTCATTCAGGTTGTAAAATAGGGCATTTTTGTTGCTTGTAGAGATTATGTGTTGGGTTTATATAGGGTTTATTTAGGCTAAGCTGAATAAAGTCGAGAAAATGCTACTAGATGTGTGGTCAGATTAAGCAGTTTGTTTTATAAGGCATTGCTGTGTTTAAAAGTGTATCTGTCATCTCATATAAATATATTTTAATCTCAGTCTTGAGCTATTGGGAAATTTAGCCAGTCGTAGTGAAAAAAAAAAAAACATTAGTATTCTCAGTCAGCTAGTTTCAGGGCTTGCTTTCAGAATCGTAATCAGATTTTATGTCTATTAGCAAAATATGTTGCATATACAGGGAATTTGACTTAAGAGAACACGTTAAAACATGACAAATCAAATACTCATGATATGACATTACATATAGATGTATATACAATACATATGGGGTGTATAAGTAAATAAATATATCCAATAAATGCAATGAATTATACAGCAGATGCATGCTGCCAATCTGTTATTCACTGAGTGAACTGAATGAAATGTTTTTCTTATTGAATCATATACAGAGTATTTACATGAGTATATCCAGTGTTATTAGTACTAGCATTTTCTTTAGGTATAATTTTATTTTAATTGTTGTCAGAATTAATTTGTTGCCAATAACCTTTGCCCTTCTCCTTCTCTAATGGAGGCCAAATTAAATCTAGTGCAAGTAATTAATTAGCATCATTTTATAAGAGGTGTTGAAATTGCCCTTCAAAATGATGCTGTTATTTGGCAGCAGATTCTTCCGTTTAGTTGTTTTTTGGCTCATGTTCCAACTGATTAATATAATTGGTCTCCCAAAGGATTATTAAGTTTGCAAACTTTGACACAAATATCAGCAGGTGGTTACTCAAGGATCTAAAGCTGATGATGGTTTTTGGATGATTCCAGTTTTTTAGTATTTGGGGAAGTGGTTACATTGCCAAAAAACATGCCAGAAATTGTACATTAGAAGATGAAGATGCCAGTAGATATTATGCTCTAGACTTTAGATGAAGAAACAAGACACACACACAAAAAAAAAAAAAAAGAGAGAGAGAGAGAGAGAGAGAGAGAGAGAGAGAGAGAAATACAACAAAATATGGTTTTATAGATGTTTTGTGTAATTCTGTCCTTACCACCAGTGGAACATGGAATTGGAAAATTATAATTTTATTTAGATTTATTTAGATTCTGCTCTATATTTATACTATTACTTTTTTATTATTTAAGTTTAATAAAGCTTTGTGTGTATGAGACTAATTCAAAGTTCATGTTCTTTGGTAATGTTTGGTAATGTGAATGTTCTCTATGTTGATCCATGAACAACAATTTTATGTTGTATTTTGTGACCTAAAAATAAAACAACAAAAACCTGAGGTGACTAACAAAAAAGCAAAGATATTATTCTTTTTGCCTTCAATTTAATATCTGGAGGCTCTATTTTTCTGAAGGCAAGTTTAAAATTACCCAGTTTTGAATCTGAAATGCTTTTGAATTGAGTGTTAACATGCAGTTAAATCCTTTTTTAATGCTGCTATTGTGATGTTTGTATTATAGTTGCTGGTGTGATGATTTGCTGATTCCTTGTACAGATCAGTCAAAGAATTGATTTGAGAGAAGAGAGTCTTGTAGCACCATGATTCTTTTTAAAGATAGTGTAGGCATTTTTTTTTTTTTTATAAACAATTTGTTGTTCTGGTTGAAACTCTCTTTACATCCTGAGAGAAATCAATAATAGAAGTATTCTAAATATTAAAAAATGTACATATATCTTCTGTGGAAGTCTCAGGACCAAAAAATGTTTGTCCAATCATTGCATTCGGTCCAATACAATGTCCTACTTGCCTGTCAACATATGTACAGTTTTTCCTCCGCGCACCCTGCTAACGGACATCACACGTCATCAGCTCATCCGTATGGCTATGCAGAGTTGTAGACAGATAGCCAACGAGCTCCAAAAACAAATAGCAGCCACCTTTTACAGTTCCTCCTGAACAAAAACAACAAGCTTATGCTGCATACATGCCATGGGAGTCACCTTAGACTCCCGGGTTTGGTAACGATACGCGAATGGGTTCATAAAATACAGCATTTTTGTACAAAATTCGAAATGGCCGTTATGGGAAAAATGGATATCTTTCGACTTGGCATGGCACCCGGAATCTAATGAGACCAGATTTTGTGATTTTTGGACAAACCCATCAGAAGTTATAAGCAAAAATAGCCATTTTTTTTGTATCTCCGGACCAGTGGGTGGTGTTGCGTTGAAACGCTGCATGTTATCTCAGGTCATGCTTGTGATAACATGTAGCAAATTTGGTCTGAATACGATAAAGTGCTGCAGAGATACAGCCTTATGTTTATTTTTGTAAGCGCTACGTAAAATTCGTTAATGCGTTTTTCGAAAAAGGATTGAGAAATCGATTTGAATTCTAGAACTTTTTGTCGGCATGGTCTGAAGATGATATAGTTCATTTTTTGTGTAAATCGGAGCAACGGCCTAAGAGGAGCTCGAAAAAGTAGGTTTTTCAGAAAATTCAAAATGGCGAAAAAATTTCATGACAGAAAATAACGGTTTTATGGTTCATGTCATAACCGTAATTATGAGATGGTAACCTGTGACATTCTACCCAGAGCTGTTCATGTCCTCAGACATGGATCAACGCCGAAATGAATCTGCAGCAGTCAGGCGGTACAAGTAAGAGCTCTGTAAGTTTTTTATGTTTATTATTATTGTAATGTTATATGCTTTGAGACATGAGGCAATTTAACGTCGTCTCTTGTGACGGTTCGCAGACTCTGCTGTGTGTGTTCATGTCTTTTGGAGAAGGCGAAGCTTTGGAGATGCTCTGAAGGGAGGGTGGGATCTTATGCTTTCGAAGCTAGCTTGCTACTGTTAGCCTGTCTGAAATTGGCTACCCTACCTTACCTTTAACTAGAGAAATTCAATCTCACAGCCCTCAATGCAGAAATAATGGAACAAACATCATTGAGACTACTAGGTGGTTCTGATTTCATCAAAAATACTTGGGTTAAAAAGTTTGAGAAGCACTGTTCTGCCTTTTTCAATCCCCTCAGTGTTGTTTAATACAGCTTTAGACTGAACACTGCTCAACAATAAACAGATGAATATTTCTTGTCATGCTGTCAAATAGACGCTGAAATGGCAGTTACCTGAAGGCACCTCATAAATATTCTCAGCTAAGTTTTATAAAATGTTTGTCCCACACTTCACAAACACAATTTAGTGGCTCATTTAACCTTCTTGAGGTAGACTACAAAGGCCTGGTTTCCTCATTTTTGAGAAATAATACTCTCCTTTTTCAGGTACGACATTCTTTACCACATTTTTCTGCATTCATTTGAATAAAGGAAGCTGCTAGGCTTTAAAAAAAATGGTATTAAGGAAGGATAAACTCTGGAATAGGAGATGAACGTGGCAATAATTGTTATTTGTTAGACCTGTCAGGTAGCTGAATGGAGATTAACAGAGAGTGGATACTTGTGCTTTTCTTTGGCTGAACCCAGCAAACTCTCTCACCTTTCTCCCTAAAAATTCCCCTTGGCAGTGGTCAAGCTACAGAGACTGTGTGGATAAAGATACGTAGATGGACATGTAGCCACCCTAACCCCTCTCTTTCATTTTCGCCTCTGATTCTTTTCCTCTGCCTCAGTAAATTGAGCTTACCTGAGCACACACACAAGTTCTAGCACTGCCTGTGGGTTGTTTGTGGAGCTTTAGAGAAGCTGTCTGCCTCCAACCTCTAATCCACTCAGTCAGTCAGCGGAGGAGATGTCCCCACTGACAGATTCCCGCCTGCACCTTGCTCTTTGTTTTCAATTCCTGCCTTTTCTTTCTCTCTCCCTCTCCCTCTCTCGCTTTACTGACTTGTTTGTCTCTGTGCTTGCACCTCCTGTTTTTTGTTTTTTTTTGCCAGTTCTTAATGAAGTTGTGTCTGTTCACTCTCTACATTTGTGATATTTTAAATGTGAGCAGTCAGTGATGATGTTTTATTCATTATTTTATTTTCATGGCATGATGTTTTTCAAGACAAAAAGAGTATAGGTTCCAATCCAACAATGCAACAAGTTTGCATGCGTGCTTCCTCAACTGTTTTATTACTTTTAACTTTTACAGCAAAAAATGGTGAACATCTTGGTACACTTTTGGAGATAAAAATAGCACTGATTCTGCCTACTGTCATAAAAAATAAATATATAAAAATAAATTAAATTAAAATAATATATACACAATACATATAACTACAATAATATTATAATTGTCAATGTCATGGCTGGGCAGGCAATCAAGAGAAGAATAGGATCTAATTGCAACACGTTAAAGTATAGATAAACCAAAAACAAAGGATTGGAAACAACAAAGAATAAACAGAGAAAACATGTGGCAGCATGAACAACACAAGACAAAGAATAGAACAAACCGAGGGCTTTAAATACCTACGATAATGAGAACTATAGAAGAATAGGTGCGAATATAATCAATAACTAAGGGAACAAATGAGGACACACTTAGAAACTATATGACTGTGTCCGAAATCGCCCCTATACACTTAAATAGGGCACTATTTGAGGGGACAGCCATTTGTAGTTGTGTCTGAAACCATTATCGAGTGCATTCATTCAATCCCATAATGCACCTCAATAATGAGTGCACAACTAATGTGCACTCAACGGCTAGAGAATACCCATAATGCACTGTGAGAGTCGGTCACTGAATGAATTCCCGCGTCTGACCAGAAGATGCTTTTTAATACTGGTTGATGCTGGTTTAATATGATATAATATAATATAATATAATATAATCAGGGCTGGGACAATAAATCGTTGAATCGCGCATCGAGAAATGATTATTTTAATGATTTTCCGAATGCATCGCAATTGACTATTCGCAAAGACCCGCCTCCTTTAGTTACTGTTGCTATGTCTGACAACCCATGCCGATCTCTCTCCACACATCATGTTCTCACAGTGAAAAATACATCACAGAGCAAAGAGGACACTGACAACGCGTCGACAGACAAGACAGAGCAGGTTACTTTTGATATGAAACAAAGTCTCAAATTTCAAATTTTGTCATTTTTAAAGAAATTTAAACAATAAAAACCCTTTTGTGGCTCTTTAATGTGTCATGACAGATCGCTATAGCGCCTCAGCTCAAACGGCTCGTGAACCGATCATCTCTTCTTACTAGTTAATTTATAGCATCAAATAAACATGAATGAACATTATAAGGAATGTTGTTTCAGTCGTGGAAAGATGTCAGCATACACCATTTTTCAAGTTCAAATCCACCGACGTAATCCACTAACTTACCTGACTGCTTTGTCGGACAAAATGGCGGATTCAGCGTTATGATTGGTTAGATCGCCTGTCAATCAAACTCCTGGTGAAGGGTCAATTCCCTCTCGATTCGATTCTGAGCTTAGTTTTTAGTGCAATCATGTTTATCTTAGCTCAGCAAACTTTTGTGGGTGAAAAGCAGTCATTTCAAAAGAAATATGCGCAATCTAGAGTTTCGTGTGTAGGGGTAAAATATTCCCTACAAAGATTTAGCTTGTGTTCAAGACAAGATGGTCACACAAATTCACTAAACAAAAGAAAGCTGCTTGGTTTGAAAGTAAATTTGAAAGTGTGAGTGGTGCTTACTGATAATGGACAACGGACATTTTTTTTCTCAACATTTTGCAGAAATTTCACTAATTTGACTGCATGGAGCAAGAATACACACAACTTTTGTCCAGATTTTTGTCCCGATTTGCAGTCTGGAGGAGTTGACACTATAGTTGCCAAATATCACAGTCTGCAGATTTGAGTTGACCGATTCGGAATTCGGAAGTACTACATCTGCCATGTTGTTACTGTCACGTGACCTACCAGCGTCAGTTGTGCCGTTTCACTTCCATTAATTAATCCTCTGCCATGGCCTCATGGGATAGTAAAGTGTCCACCAAATGCGCACTTTAGAATCTCGGCGGAAGTATTAGGTCATCCACGGACGTTTCGCCTAGTGTTTTTCGAATACTATGTATTCGGACATACTACAATTTTGGTGTACAGTTTTTTGCATACTATATAGTAGGGAATTATTTGATTTCAGACACAGTGTTTGTTTTCATTTGTTATGCGTCTACTAGCAACAAGGCACATGTTTCTGCATGAGTTTGTTGTGTTTGGGACAACTTGAAAGTCTGGTAGTGTGTGCTCCTCATTTGTATACTGTATAATGCCTACTTCTCTGCAACTAGTTACAAAGATGGCAAGTGTATGATGCCTTGTGTTTTAAAACTTGTTCATATTCAAGTCGTGAATAATGTATTGCAGCCTTTATTCGGCATTTATCATAGTAAAACCACCAAACACACTGGGCTGAATTCACTAAACAGTAATGTGCTGTGGAATTGCATTCAACACTAATTGTTTGGGCATCTTATGCTTTTAAAATGTAAAACATGTTTTTTTTTCTTTTCATGAATTGGATGCAGAGAGTATGTGCAAATAATCTATTACACTACATTCATTCTAAGTGAATTCCTCCCTCTTTGCTATTTCATTTAAAAGGAATTGTTTGGGTCATGTTGACTTGCAAAACCTGTGCAAGCGTTGGTCGCTCAACACAAATCTTTTGTGTTCATTCATAACCATTGACTTTGGAGGAACTCTTTCCAGCTCATCTCTGAAGCACCACCTCACTCCAATCTCAGGTTAGCAGAAGGATTAGGTTTCACCACATGCCATGAAGTGCTACGAAGACAACAAGCTCATACATGCACCGGTCAGGTCAGAGAGTCTCTTACAGGCTTTATCCTTTATCTTCACAACGGATGTGCATAGATCAGCATATTTTTTTTCCACTCTCTCATCTGTTCGCATTCCATTATTAATGAAAATACCACCTTTGGCTCTGCAGAATGGCACTTTAGCAGTGGTACAGATCCTCCAGCGATTAAAGCAAAGTCATTCATAATTACAGGATAAGCACAATCATAAATCGCTGCAGCCAATTTTAGGCCGTAGACAAAAACATGTGCTATTTAGCACATTCATTGACGGCAGGCCGTGTAAGTAGTGATTTTGACATTATAGACACTGATTCACATAAACCATCTGGTTGTGGATTATAGACCATATACAGGTAACATCTGCTGCCCGGAAGGGTGTCATTATTATTTTCCTGGATCGGCACATTGGTGTTTCAGAGAAAAATGTGAAGTGGTTTGATTTTAATATCCCTTTCATTTTCATGTCCACTATTTGGAAATATAGGCTCATAGTTAAAGAGTAAAATAGTTACAATAAAGAAGTAACAAGCACTAAACTTGTTGATGTAACAAGCGCTCCCTCATCCTCCTCTGCACACTTGTTCTGCACAGCAGTACCTTCAGTACTCTTGAGTGGGAGTTTTGTTTCTCAGCAGTGGAGCTTGCTTACAAATACATGAGGTTAGCGGGTCATGAAAGCATTGCTTGAACTCCACTGCCCTACTTATCTGTTCTGTTCTTTTTCCTGTCCGTGAATTGAATACTTTAACACAGGGGGTTGTAGCGCATATCAAGTAGGATAAAATAAATTAAGCAGTATCGGCTGATTATGGATATACAAAGTTCTGTCATGAAACTCTAGATGGCACAGGCTGATAGGTCCTTCTCAATCTGCTTACTGTCACATCATTATCTATAGGGCACAGCTGATTGGTTCCTGCTGTATCAGTAGCCAATAAGCTTGCTGCTCAACCTTCAAATACTTGGTCAGCATTTGCAGCGTGCTTTCAGAAAGCCTCCACCTTCCCCAGCTCCACCTGTATAAATGTATAGATCTGCTATGGGTACAGCATATATTGTACAGCAGCTCTTTCGCCAAGATCTATCAACATATGAGCATTGTCATATCCATTACCATGCCAAACACTTCGAGAGTTGTCATGACAGAAATTTAATTTTGTGCATACTTATTTCCCCTATTCTTACATTTGGATTACCTTTGCTATCATTTAATCTTGACTTGAAAAAATAACAATTGGATAACACTTGTAATCTTTGGCAAATCTCAATATCAATATCTGATTTTTATACTGTACATTATAATGTTGTGATACCTAATTTTACTTGAAGCATTTAAATTGATTTGATTTTAGTTTTTAATGTTTTTTTTTTTGTTTTGTTTTTTGAATTTCAATATCAGCTTAATTTTATATTGTGCATCCCTATACTGCAGCTAAATATAAGATTAAGTTTGGCAACCAAATCATTTTTCTTGCTGCTGAAAATGAATAGTCTGTATAAATTGGAACAGTGCATACAGCATCATATCATCATCTATTTTTTTTTGGCTGCTAACAGAAAGTTTGCAGGTTTGGCGGCTGAGAACTGTGGTGTTACTGAGATCAATTTATCACATTGTGCCCTAGAGCAAGGCACTTAACCTTAGGATTCTCCAGGGTGAGACTTCCTGGAGTTCTGGAATGAGTTTTAAATGAATTCAAATAAAAAAAAAAAAATAAACTAAAATTGTCAGTTGACAAAAGGAGTTATATATAACTTGATATGGTAACTAAATTGGTCAAATTATAGCTGTGAAGTCAACAAGATGCTAACCCTCATAATTTGAGATTGTACTATCTTTGTATTGAAATTGTGTTTTAGGGTCTCTGTCCAGATTTACATGCCCAACATACATTCTCCCCATTCTGTCCAGGCTTGCCCTGCCGGATCATTTGTGTGTCGTCATTCCCTCCCTCAGGATGTTGCTCTTGCTGTGGAGGGTTTGAAGACGAGTTTTTATTAGGCTGTACATACCATTCCAAAATCAAAGTTTACAGAAAACCAGCTATTAAACTGGGTCAGTTTTCCATGCCAGTGCACATCAAGACCTGTTATGCTATGGTAACTGGCTATTGAAATATGGAGTAGGGCTGGGCAGTGTTTTTTTTAAAAAATCTATATTTTTCATCCTTTTGATTATATATGCACTGTAAAAAGTGGTAACCTGCAATTAGTCATTTTGTTGGTATAAATTAATGTATATAGGTTAGTTCAGTGATGTTAAAGGTTCCCTAGATTCAAAAATTGAATTTACCTCGGCATAGTTGAATAACAAGAGTTCAGTACATGGAAATGACATACAGTGAGTCTCAAACTCCATTGTTTCCTCCTTCTTATATCTCATTTGTTTAAAAGACTTCCGAAGAACAGGCGAATCTCAACATAACACCGACTGTTACGTAACAGTCGGGATCATTAATATGTACACCCCCAATATTTGCATATGCCAGCCCATGATTGAGGCATTACACAAGGGCAGCCAGTATTAACGTCTGGATGAAAGGCATTAGAGAAGGGCAGAACGTCTGGATGTGCACAGCTAGGTAAGCAAGCAAGGACAATAGCAAAAAATGGCAGATGAAGCAATAATAACTGACATGATCCATGATAACATGATATTTTTAGTGATATTTGTAAATTGTCTTTCTAAATGTTTCGTTAGCATGTTGCTAATGTACTGTTAAATGTGGTTAAAGTTACCATCGTTTCTTACTGTATTCACGGAGACAAGAGCCATCGCTATTTTCATTTTTAAACACTTGCAGTCTGTATAATTCATAAACACAACTTCATTCTTTATAAATCTCTCCAACAGTGTAGCATTAGGTGTAATATTTAGGTGTAATAGGTGTAATATTTTTTTTTATTACGTTAGCCATGGAGCATAGCCTCAAACTTATTCAGAATCAAATGTAAACATCAAAATAAACACTGTACTTACGCGATTCGACATGCTGCATGACGAACACTTTGTAAAGATCCATTTTGAGGGTTATATTAGCTGTTTAAACTTTTATGTTGTTTAAGGCAAGCGCGAGCTCTTGGGGCGTGGAACACGAGATTTAAAGGGCCACACACCCTGAATCGGCTCATTTCTAATTATGCCCCAAAAATTAAAGTTAAAAAAATGAATAAAAAAAAATCTATGGGGTATTTTGAGCTGAAACTTCACAGACACATTCAGGGGACACCTTAGACTTATATTACATCTTTTAAAAAAAAGTTCTAGGGCACCTTTAACTAATAATTTTGACTTGAGTAAAACCAGTTAATTTAGATGTTACCACTTTTTTTATCAGAATAGATACAAACAGAGTTGCCAAAACCTCTAAGTACATCTGACTTTTTTTTACCAGGCTCCTATGTTTAGGGTCAGTTATTAAAATGTCCTTGTTTTCAAAAATGTCACTTTAGTCAATTCATTGGTATTTAACAAATTTGACTGTCTTTTGCTGCAAAACCAGCTAAGTCCATGTGTGCTTTTTTTGCAAAAACCTCTAAGTCCAATTCTTTGGAAAACAAGACATATTAAAACGTCAATTTCTGTCAGTTTTACAGCAGCAAAAGGAATACTGTTGTGTTTACTTGTTACTCTCAAAATCCTGTCATTGCCACTGTAACGATGGACAAAACATGATAAAAACTTGCAGCTGGGCAATTGAATACCAGCTCATACACACACCGTCATTCATCTTGAAATCATATGATTCGATTTGCGTCTTCCGATTGGTTCTTCTGTGGACTTAGAGGATTTTGCTGACAAAGGGAAGTGGCGTTTAGTGGTTTCTGCCAACGAACCGGTATTTCTGACTGGGCTGACGCTGGGATTTAGCGGATTTGAAATGAAAGTATTTGATGAATGTATACTATGTGAGGAGAGCATTCGCACGAATATCTAATTTTTAATGGAGGTGGCGTTTAGCAGGCTTTTGCATCTGAACTCTTTAAATATATTGTAAATATTCAATATATTGTCCAATGCTAGTTAAATATCCAAAGTAAGTAGTAACATTTCAAACATTTTTAGACTATAAGCACTAAAATAGACTGTAAAAATCACAGAATGACAACTGTGACTCAATATATGAAACATTGTCAAGACAGTGATACAGTTTTCTTGTTGGCACTGTAAGCATGAATGCTCTTCACGGTAAAGCCAGTCTTTCATCTTATTTTTTGTGGGCCTCAGTCATGGTTTTCAAAGGTAATATCCTGCAAACAAAAAGACCATGTTTGCTGTTCTTTCGAATGCCCCAGCGCTGCAGACACGCTGTCACTCTGCATCTGTAAGCCTGGCACTATCACTCAATATATCAGCCTGCATAATGTTTCCCTGGCCTTCAGTTTCTCACCGCCTCCTTCCTGCTTCTGTCTTTGAGGAGCTGCTGACAGCGAGGGCCAAGCTGCAGCCTCGCAGTCCCTTCCCGCAGGGCCTGGGTGTCTTGACTTGAAAACGACAAGCTTTTCTTCTCCCTCCCCCCATCTTTCCCTCTATCTTTTCTCTCTCTTGCCCTCCTACTCACTGACACAGTCTGAAAGTGATAGCCTATCTCATCGTATAGCTCCGGCAGAGCAGTGTACCATCTTGAGAGCTTGGAGAGAAATGAGATCTCGTCCAAATTCCTGATATAAAGATGTAAAAATTGTGTGGTGCTGTCCATTATGGAATAAAGTGTTTGAAATTTTGGTTTTGGACTGAATGATCTTTGACTGTGGTGTAATATTTTTTTTTTTATTACGAATTGTCCCACAGCTGCCTTGTATGTTCTGGCATTGTGCTAATAGTCAGATGCAAGTATCTCAGGGGAGGAAGATGTGAGCAGCCGGTGCTGTTGAGCATCTCCTCCTGGGAGATAACCTGTGAAGCACTACCCACCTGCCCCCGCCTCAACCTCCCTTTGAGATAAGAGAATATTTAGAGCTGTGTAATGGCTGGGAGGAAGTGCAAGGGGAGATGAAAGATAGAAATGTGGCTCAATCCCTTGGAGTGGTTATGAGCAACTTCCGAAAGCCCTAAGCCATGTCACGCCATTCTTTCACTCTGTTGCCTCAAATAAATTCTAATTTCTGACTTCTAGCTATTTACGGTTGTGTGGCTCATCTGAACAAGCGTTCAGTTGAAAAGAAAAGCACAGTTTAGTTTCATTCTGGATTTTCTTAAAGGATTAGTTCGCCCCAAAATGAAAATTCTGTCATCATTTACTCACCCTCATGTCATTTGAAATTTGTATGACTTATTTTTTCCTGTTGAACATAAAAGGAGACATTTTTAAAGAATTGTACTGGTTGTTTTTTGAGATGGAATCATGGATGGGGATTGAGACTTTCAAGATTAAAAGAGGATGCAAAAACAACAATAATTAAGACTTTATAATCAAAGTCTTATGAAACCATACAATATTTTTGTTTGAGAAACAGACCAAAATGTATTTTTTTTTTTAAAAAGTTGTTATTCACCTTAGTGGTGCGCAGTGGTGTAAAGTATTTTAATAAATGTAATTAATTACTGTACTTAAAGGTGCTAAAGAGGATGTTTTGTTTTATACATTTTTGCAATATTACTTGAAACTGCCTTTACTAACGGATAAAAGACTATTTATTAGGTGCACTGAAAGGAATAATATTAATATACATCATCTGTGCACGAGGTAGGGCCTTAAAAACATCAGCCAATCGGCCAATGGCAGCCAATTGGCCCTCTGACTTGTCAATCACTGCCATGACGTTCCTTGTGAGAGACGTGCGCGGCTGCGTGCTCCAGTAACTTTCCACACTCTACAGGCGCCGCATGCAATGTTTTTGTCAGGAGACAGGAGTAACAACTGCAGATTATGAGTTACCTGCGCTGAGTCCGACATAATGAATCCACTAACATGACACAGCGAATGCCGGTGGTAAACACTCGTGTTCCAATACTCGTGCATGAGTTTTGGGAGGCGTTCCTTCGAAATGAGCTGTGAAGGAGGGGGTTGTTCTTACGCATGTGCTCATTTCAAAAACTCACTAACAGTCTTTGGTTTCTCAGTCGACGAAAAGATCCTCTTTAGCACCTTTATAGGTTCCCTATAATCAAAATTTGAATTTACCTCTGCATAGTTAAATAACAAGAGTTCAGTACATGGAAAAGACATAAATTGAGTTTCAAACCCCATTGCTTCCTCCTTCTTATGTAAATCTCATTTGTTTAAAAGACTTCCGGAAAACACGCGGATCTCAACATAACACCGACTGTTACGTAACAGTCGGGATCATTAATATGTATGACCCCAATATTTGCATATATGCCAGGCCATGTTCAAGGCATTAGACAAGGAAAGGCAGTATTAACATCTGGATGTGCACAGGTGAATCAACAGATTAGGTAAGCAAGCAAGAACAACAGCGAAAAATGGCAGATGGAGCAATAATAACTGACATGATCCATGATAACATGATATTTTTAGTGATATTTGTAAATTGTCTTTCTAAATGTTTCATTAGCATGTTGCTAATGTACTGTTAAATGTGGTTAAAGTTACCATCGTTTCTTACTGTATTCACGGAGACAAGAGCCGTCGCTATTTTCATTTTTAAACACTTGCAGACTGTATAATTCATAAACTCAACTTCATTCTTTATAAATCTCTCCAACAGTGTAGCATTAGCCGTTAGCCACGGAGCACAGCCTCAAACTCATAGAGAATAAAATATAAACATCAAAATAAATACTTTACTCACATAATTCGAAGCATGCATACAGTATGCATGACGAACATCTTGTAAAGATCCATTTGAGGGTTATATTAGTTGTGTGAACTTTGTAAATGCACTGTAATATAGTCGAGAGCTGGTGTGGCAGGGAGCAGGCAAATTAAAGGGGCGGCGTGCTGCCAAAATCAGTGTATAGTTAATGATGCCCCAAAATAGGCAGTTAAAAAAATTAATTAAAAAAAATCTATGGGGTATTTTGAGCTGAAACTTCACAGACACATTAAGGAGACACCTTAGACTTATATTACATCTTGTGAAAAAGCATTCTTGGGCACCTTTAAGTATCCTTGCCTACTTAGTTTGTAGTTTGACTGAGTATCAGAGATATTAGCAATTTTTATTCTCTACTTGACAACATTTCTAAATAAGTATGTGTACTCTTTACTCCAATACATTACATTTTGCATGGCAGCTAACTTTTTCTACAGCAGTTTATTTGTGTCTCAGTGTCTGTAGACGTTTAAGAGGCTGTTGTGTCTATTTAATTTTACTTAACATTATTTTATTTATCCGAACTTGATTTATTGCAATTTTGAGGTGTTATTTAAACATGATTGCGTTCCTCACAAATTTCTTGTTTTTCATTGGCATGTCTCTTAGGTGTTGACTAGTGCATCTTTGAACCTACCTTCAGTATGAGTGAAATTACTTGGTAAAATCAGATACTCTAAGACTTTTAATCAATTCTTATTAGAATTGGTGACTTGTAACTTATAATGGAGTCATTTTCGCTAAAAGGTATCTGTACTTTTGCTAAAGTATGGTTTTCAGGTACTCTTTACACCTCTGTTGGTGCGTTTATGAGAAAAGAAGAGATGTCTGACTCATTCTTTTGAATTAGATTTTTTCAATGAATCAGGTCATCACTGCAGGGGAAGATAATTGAACATTAAAAAGAAAATTTACTGTATAGTGACTCACTTCAGCAAATCATGCAGTATTGCTTTCATGGTAATTCTGAACCATACTGGAGCCAAATTAACCATAATTTAGACTCCCATTTTCAAGATGTTGTTCTTTGTGCGCATTCGAGTGCGAATTCGAACAAAACTAACCAATATCTGACATACTTGGTTGGTATGCACCCAAAGTTTTTAAAAGCATCATTTTCTGGATGACATCAGTACTCATTTAACATGAAAGATGAGTGCTGTGACTGAGGAGCTTTAAGGACCATGAGGGATAAAGCTCATGAAAGGACAGGCTTTTAAACCTCCCTTTTTCCTTCATTCATTCAGTTTATTTATTCATTTATTCATGATTAGTCAATAGATGTCATTAACACTGCATGTCTTTAGCACTTGTCTAATCATCAGTCGACGCTTTTGCCAAGATGTAGCACTTTTCGTCACTGTCCTTGTAACCTTGAGTTTTACAAGGAACTAAAGGGGATTTAGCGCATGTTGCAGACTGTGAAAGAGCCATCAGCGAGCGGAGCCCAATCCCAGGGGATGAAAGTCAATCTGTCCCGGCTGTGAGTGTGACCTTCGTCCTGTAAATCAATGACACGCTTGCTGACCGCCTCTTCAAGCCTCAGGACAGCAGCGTGAGCACCTTAGTCTGTTAAAGCCGCAATACGTTTCCTATTCGCTGCTCTTCATCACAGCGCTGTACTTATGTGCAAGCTTCAGCATGCCTCTTTTGCCCTACTAAATCAAGTAAATCACTTGATTTATGTGTTTTTTACATGTCGTTGGGACTTTAGTCTGTTTGGGAACTTGTCCGGGGGCCTGAAAATGGCCAACGTTTAGCAATGTATATTTACATAGCCATAAGATTTATTGATATTCAGATTCCCGGGACTTGTTGGGGTTTTTTGTTTTTTTACTCCAAAACATTTGGAGTACACCCTTTGGATTCATTTCTTGTCAATAGCAAATCTGTGAGTGTTTTTATAGAGGCAATCACCTCCTGTCTTGTCTCATTGTTTGACCTCCAGGTTAACTTAGCCCTGACTTTAGTTAACTTTTAAGTCATTGGCTCAGAGATTTATATACTTTTTCCACCCTGTACTGTGACTTTTTTTACATGGTGTGTTCATTGAAGACATGAAATTGTTTGTTATTTATTTGAAGCACAATGTGTTTGTCTGTTATAGTAACTAAAGAGGCACTGATATTAAAATTTAGATTAATTATTAATTAAAACCGATCATTTTCATGTTGATGTGTGTGTATATATATATATATAATTTTAATAATATATGAATATTCATGGCTGATTATTACAATAAATTATCTACATAAATTAAAAACAAAAAAAACTGAAAACTAATTTTTGTTGTTTTAAATGCTGCATCACAATATTATAATTTACAGTATGAGAAATATTCGTTTTAAGATTTGCTAGATTGCCAGTGTTACAGATTGCATCAATAAATTATTAGAGTTTTTAGAGAGAAACTTGTGTGTTAAAGGGTTAGTTCACCCAAAAATGAAAATTCTGTCATTAATTATTCACCCTCATGTTGTTCCACACCCGTAAGACTTTCGATCATCTTCGGAACACAAATTAAGATATTTTTAAAGAAATCTGAGAGTTTTCAGTCCCTTCATTTGGAGCAATGCAATTTACAAGGTCCAGAATGATAGGAAAGACATCATTAAAGTAATTCATTTGATTCCAGTGGTTTAACCTCATATTTTATGAAGCGACACAAGTGCTTGGTTTGCACATATAAACATAATTTACCACTTTATTTATGAAAATATTGACCTGCAATCTCAACCTGTGTTGACTCAAGACCGGAAGTTGTTCTGTGAACATGCTTTGGACAATATCATTTTGTAAATTAAGAGGTAAATTATGTTTTGTTTTTTGTTTTTTGCATAAAAATTATATTTCTTTTCCATGATTTTATCCCACATAACATATTGCTTAATAAGCTGGTCCAATACTCACTCTACAACAATAAAACCATTAGAAAGATTATACAAACAAGCATTAAAAATACTGGATAAAAAACCATACCACTACCACCACTGTAGTATTCTGAGGAAATATCAGTTACTTACCTGGGATAATCTAATTAAATTTAAAAACATTTGTTTAATTTATAAAATTAGATATGGCTTAGCACCTCCTCCACTATGTGATTTTATACATTTTAGATCCAGTGAGGTTAGGGTAACTAGAGGGGCAGTGAGGGAAGACTGCATCATACCCCGGAGAAAAACAAGCTTTTGGTCAGGCTGTCTTCTCCGTAAGAGCAGTTCAGCAATGGAACACAGTGCCGGCAACCATTAGAGAGTCTTTGTCATTCTTTTCATTCAAAAAGAATGCAAAAAAAATGGCTTGTAGAGAGCCAAACTTGTGGGCACTAATGCTTTTATGTGTGTATTTAAATATTATATCATTTTTATATGAATTGTATTTATTAATCATAATGTATTTATTAACCATATTTTGTACTTGTGATATTTTTAAAGGTTGCCTTGTTTAAATCTGGCTGGGGGACTGCCGATGAAAATTAGCACTTTTGAGCTAACTCGGGTACATTTACATTGTTTTAATGTTTATTAATGTACATTGTCCCCTTTCAAATAAAGAAATAAATGAAAAAAATAAACAAAGGACTTGCGTCACTTCATAAAATTGAGGTTAAAGGGTTAGTTCACCTAAAAATTTACTCACCCTCATGTCGTTCCACACCCGTAAGACCTTCGTTCATCTTTAACACAAATTAAGATATTTTTGATAAAATCGATGGTTCGGTGAGGCCTGCATCGCCAGCAAGATCATTTCCTTTCTCAATGCCCAGAAAGCTACTAAAAACATATTTACAACAGTTCATGTGACTACAGTGGTTCAACCTTAAAATTATTAAGTGACAAGAATACTTTTTGTGCACCAAAAAAATAAAATAAAAAAATAACGACTTTATTCAAGAATATCTAGTGATGGGCGATTTCAAAACACTGCTTCATGAAGCTTCAAAGCTTTATGAATCTTTTGTTTCGAATCAGTGTTTCGGAGCGCACTTGAGACTGCCAAAGTCACGTGAACCATTTAAATTTTTAAAACACTTTAACAAACTCGTGTACTGAAATCATGTGATTTTGGCGCTGTGAACCACTGATTCGAAACAAAAGATTCATTAAGCTTTGAAGCTTCATGAAGCAGTGTTTTGATATCACCCATCACTAGATATTGTTGAATTATTTTTTATTTATTTTTTTTTTTTTACAAAAAGTATTCTCGTCGCTTTATAATATTAAGGTTGAACCACTGTAGTCACATGAACTGTTTTAAATATATTTTTAGTTCCCTTCTGGGCATACTGCCTACATTTTGCTTGCTGGCTAATGCCTTCGTCATGCAAATGCATATTACCTGGTTGCGATAATATACAAGACAGCTCAGTCTTCTTATTTAAATTTCCTAAAAATGATGATATGAAGAAGGGGTGGAATTACTTTTGTCTCTGCAGTGATCATTTTACCCTGGATAGTTTCACAAACTTTCATCAGAGACAACTGGGATTCACTTATAATCCACTGTTATTGGTGCAATGGGGCTGAACAGACTATCTCCCGCTTCGGCCTTCATCCTCCCTTCCCACTGACAACCGATGACATGGGGCCGTACAGAGTCTCTCCCGTCCCGGCATTCATCCTCCCGTCTCGCGCCGCCGACATCTGTCGACCTCGACAACAGACGGCAGTACGTGCCCACCAATGAGTGCAAGTTGCCTTATGTGCTTATGTTACAATTTGTAGGTAGTCCGCAGTAACTCTACTAAATTTTGCAACCTTCTAACGTGATACTTTTGTTTATATGCATCAGTATGTTGGACTCACTAGGCAAGTCAGTTGAGACGGCAGCTCTCGCGCCACCAGTGGACACGCCCCCAGCATTTGAGAGCAGAGAATACTGCTTATTTTTTCACGATTTTGATAACTTATTTCATTTACTTGGCGACTTTACTTACTTTTACTTTACTTTTTTTTAATTATTCAAATTTGTCTGGGTGGTTAATAACACATTTTTCTGTGGTGTGACAAACTCAGAACATATACTTTAATATGGCTTTACATGGACTTTAAGTGAGTGTTAGGTTATGGCAAATGTTATCTAAATGTAAAAATAGGTACTAAAAATGTAATATATTTTGTGTGTCTAATTGTGACGTATTTGAATTTCATGAGCGATTTATGCATGTAAATCTACTTTTTCCTGTATCTGATTCTGAAGTATCCTTTTATTCACAGCACATTTGATTGTCGGTTCTTCCTTTCAGCTGTGTTGCTAGTCCGCTTTGCACAGCCTCTTAAGTGAAGATCTCTTGGAAATGGCACTCTGAATACCACTTTTCAGTAAAAAGGTCACCGGCTGTCCAGAATGCATCAGCACGTACTCTAGAACATGGTAGTGGCCTTTCACGCTTGTACACCGAGAAAGTTAAGGGCAATGTTCATTTTTAGGCACTCTTCAGGACTGTGTATGTCACATCAGACTACTCAGGTGTGATGCTCACTATGTCATATTTTGTTACTTCAAACCAGTGTTCATCTTTATAATAATTTTCTGATTTGCTGGATTCCTCCCTGTCTTCTATTTATTTATTTATTTATTTTGCTTCATTTTTCATGAAACCGCAATGAAACTCTTACACATTCAGGGATGCTATCTTGTACTTTATTTCTTAATTCATTGTATGTACGGCCACTAGAGTTTTAGACTTCAGTTTGGTCTCATGCGAATGTCTTTGGGGATTTGAGAAGAATGGGGTAGAGTTTCAGGGGAGACAGGGAATAAACTAGGCTTATACTGAATTAACTCGGACTTTGTCAGTCCCATTAAAAAGTTATTCTTAGCCTCTGGAGTCAGACTGAAAGGGACATTTGGAAACTTTGTTTAGAGCACTTTGTTTGGGGTTTTTGTGGTGTGAATTAACAACAAACAGGCTCATTTAAAGTAAAGCCTCTGTTGGCTGCTCAGTACTTAAAATTCATGTCTTTGCCGATAAGCAGTGAAATGGTTGCATTTAATTAACTGCGATGAAAGAACTGTGTATAAAAGCATAAATATGTGTTTTGACTGCAGATTGCATTAACTGTGCTAGTCAAAAACATTTCTTTGCATATGCCATTTGACCTTCACATAAACCAGTGTTGACCATGTCTGGATACACTACTCTTTACGCTAATAAGTTTTGATATGATTGATTTTGATATGCAAATATTATAGTACTTGCGATGGACACATTAAATAAATTATACATTTTTTAAATATTATTTGATATAAATATGGATTAATGTAAGCGTCCATTGCAAGTACTACCGTCCAAATGTGTGGGCTTTGTAAGAGCTTGGTAAGTTTCAAGTTTTTAAGTATCTATGCTGCATTTATTTGATCAAAAATACAGTAAAACAGTAATATTGTGAAATATTATTACATATTAAAATAACTGTTTTCTATTTTAATATATTTTAAAACGTCGTGTGATCAAAGCTGAATTTTCAGCATCATTACTCCAGTCTTCAGTGTCACATGATCCTTCAGAAATCACTCTAATATGCTGGATTTGTGCTCACGAAACACTAATTATTATTATCAATGTTGAAAACAGTTGTGTTACTTAATATTTTTGTAGAAATCTTGCTTTATTTCAGGATTCTTTGATAAATATATATGGGTTTTTTTTGTGCATTTATTTATTTGAAATAGAAATTTCACTTTTGGTCAATTGAATGCATCCTTGCTAGGTGTGTGACGAGACAGTTAGGGGCCATATTCACACAGAATGCGTCTTTGTGTTCAAAACCGCTCAGGAACAGTTTTAAAAAAAGCGCAGCGTAGAACGAGAGGGTCTCAAGACGCGCTTTTGAGACGTGATGCAATAACGACAATAACAGAAATAATAGAATAGGCAAACAGCAGAAATGATAGATATGAGTTTTGACATGGAAAAAAAAAAAAGATAATAATGAGCGCCTCCTCCACCATGTTGCCGTCAAATAAAACGGCCCTTATAGCTCACGAGATGAGACACGAGATTCAGTTCATGAGAACGAGATGAGATTTTTACACAGTATTTTTAAGAAATCCTCAATGATGAAATACATGCCTTTAGAAAAATAGTCTGCAGGTACATTTGAAATGGTTTAACTAATCATCTTGTAATGAATGTCATTTCAGTTCTGAGTATGAATTATCATATGCAGTAAAAGACAACAATACTCAAGCACTGTAAAAGGTTTTGCCACAAACTCAACTGACTGGCTTCTCTCCTGTATGATTTCAGTCTCTTCAGATCTTAGAACTGTACAAGATTTATGAGCTTCTACAACTTTTGATCTCCTAACTGAACTCCTTTCCACAAATTGGTCATAGAAATAAAAACAGTATAAATAAAAATAATAAGACTAAGAGAAACTGTTATTCATGTGCAAACAATAAGTGCAACCATAATCAAAGCACTCTCTCAATATTCAAAGTGCAATAGAGATCCAATTTTTAGGTGGTGCTTGCCTCTGGCAAACTTATTATTCTTCTTCTGGACAAAACTTTGGCGCATAACTCGTCCCACACCATTTGTCATAGACCCATGAATGAGGTGTCAAATCGACTGGCTCTTTGACGATGTTCGCACAGCGGATGAAAAAGCAGGCAAAAAAGTCCCATAGACTCAACTGTGAATCTCAACTGTCACTTACACACACACACACACACACACACACACACACACACACACACACACACACACACACACACACACACACGCACACTCGCAGGACCTGAGGAGCCCTTTTTTTCTCTCTTTATTTCTCTCTCATTTGACTTATCTTATCAAGCAGCCAATAAGTAATAACCTAAAATTTCATAGCCACACCCTAGCAACCACTTAGAGCACCCTAGCAACCACCCCATAGACTTCCATTAAAAAAAATAGATGAGAGGGATATAAATGAATCAGAGCATTATAGAGACATGAGTTTGGCTCTTTTGATATCTTTTTCCAGTCTATTAGTTTTAACCCTACTAACTCTCTAGCCATGCCCTAGCAACCATTAAGAGTACCCTAGCAACCCTATACTAACATGAAACATAAAAAAATGAACAAGCCATATTTCAGCACCACTGTATTGTAGAAACGTGGAGTTGGGCTTTTTTGACTCAGACTGGCAAATAATATTTAAATATCATCCCATAAACTGTATAAGCACACCATAGCAACCATATAGATTACCCTAGCAACCTTCAAAACACACGAATAAGCCATATCTCAGCACCACACCATCATATAGACATGGGGATGGGCTCTTTTGTTTCAGGTGAGAAGTATCACCATGGTAACTGTGTAGCCACACCCTAGCAACCACTTAGAGAACCCTAGCAACCATACAACACATGAATATCCCAGCTCCACAACAGCTTACAGACATGGTGACTGGCTCTCTTGCAATAATGCAGAACACTGTAGCATCTGACCAGTGCTGAGTTTTGCCCCTGCAAGCACCACTCACATTTTTCTTCAGGAAATGTACATTCTAGTTTTATAAGTATGATACAGAGCTACAACTACACAACTCAGCCTAAGATAGCTTTCATATTGAGAGATATTTGCATGCATCAGGGAGCCGCTTTCAAAATGCGGAGTATTGAAATTGCGCACTCACGTTTTCCTTTTGCTTTCGATTTCGCGATCGCAAGTACTCTGTGAATAGGGAGCGGCGGTGCTAAACGCGAAGTCTAAAAGACATTTATTGCTATGTTTATTGAAACAACCGCTATCCAACTGAATTAAATGGTTTATATTTTTATAAAAATCAAAACGACAGTGAAGGCTTAATGTAAATGTAGCGGTGACATATTCTATCCTTCTGTCCTAATTTCACCCTCACGCTCCATCATGGCAATATCATGAGACTGCTTTTCTGAAATCTCGTCACACTTTAATCTCACCCCTAATCCTTGCTGAATTAAAGATTCTTAATCCAAAACTTTTGAACTGTAGTATACAGTATCTTATGAAAAGCACAATCTCCCACTACCCAATTGATTTCAGGCAGCCCAGCTTCTAGCCCAGTATGCTATGCACTGTTATTTTTCATCTTTTTCATCTCCTACATGTTATGCAATAGAATCTTGAATCAAATGTTTCTCCTTTTAATCACTTCCACAACACAGACTTTCTTCTAAAGAGAACTTCAAAATCTTTGTTTTTGAAGTGTTCTGTTTTTATCTTCCCAAAATTTATTCTTACATCATATGCTGCTTTTCAGTAGCTAGTTAAAGAGAAACGTCACCATAGGCAGTCTTTTTCCATTAACTCCCCATGTTATCCTTTTGACAGGTCGAATGCAGTTGTTTCAGGCAGCGCAAATTGGCATTCTCTCTCTGCTCGAATTTGCAGTAGAGATCCCTCTTTTTGAGAAAAGATTTGTGGCAAGCCACTCAAAAAAAGTAACAAGTGACTAATGCTGTTCAAACATGTCCTTCCAAAAGAGGCAGCTCAGTTGGAACTCTCCCAGAGGGGAGAATAGGCTCGCCACAAACAACCTGAGAGCTATTAGCATGAAGCTCGACAGTCAGGGGGCCCAGCTTTTACTCGCCGTGTCCTTGCGCTGAAGCCATTCAGCAAACAAGCAGCCATTATTCTGCCTGATGAGCCAGCAAACACTGGGCATTGAGGGGTCAAGAAAATCCACAGTCCCTCTCTCATTGTCACGTCCCTCTCATCCTGAATCGTTATATGCCTGTGTTGTTTTTTCCTTTCTGCTTTCAGTGTTCTCTCTCTGGCCCCTTCACCGCCTCCACTTCAAGTCATTGAGATTTTCACTGGTTCAGCAGTAAGGAGAAACGCACTACTGCTTTTCTAAGTTTGGTATATAATGCTCTTTTCAGCCAGTTGACATGTTAGTCTAGACTTTGCCAAACTTGTCCACTTGAAATGACATGCTACCATGCATCATTTAAAGGGTTAGTTCACCCAAAAATGAAATTTCTGTAATTTATTACTCACCCTCATGCCGTTCCACACCTGTAAGACCTTCGTTAATCTTTGGAACACAAATTAAGATATTTTAGTTGAAATCCGATGGCTCCGTGAGGCCTCCTTAGGGAGCAATGACATTTCCTCTCTCAAGATCCATAAAGGTACTAAAAACGTATTTAAACCGGTTCATGTGAGTACAGTGGTTTAATATTAATATTATAAAGCGACGAGAATACTTTTGGTGCGCCAAAAAACACAAAATAACGACTTATATAGTGATGGCCGATTTCAAAACACTGCTTCAGGAAGAATCGGAGCACAAATGAATCAGTGTATCGAATCATGATTCAGATCGCGTGTCAAACTGTCAACGGCTGAAATCACGTGACTTTGGCGCTCCGAACAGCAGATTCGATACACTGATTCATTTGTGCTCTAATGCTTCCTGAAGCAGTGTTTTGAAATCGGCCTTCACTAAATGAGTCATTTTTTTTTTTTTTTTTTGGCGCTCCAAAAATATTCTTGTCGCTTTATAATATTAATATTGAACCACTGCACTCACATGAACTGATTTAAATATGTTTTTAGTACCTTTATATGTTTTTAGTACCTTTATGGATCTTGAGAGAGGAAATGTCATTGCTCCCTATGGAGGCCTCACGGAGCCATTGGATTTCAACTAAAATATCTTAATTTGTGTTCCGAAGATTAACGAAGGTCTTACGGGTGTGGAACGGCACAAGGGTAAGTAATAAATGACAGAATTTTCATTTTTGGATGAACTAACCCTTTAAGTAATTACAAATCTTTTACTTTAGCGGAATGTTGTCAGTGGCATTGCAACAATTTAAATTGGGATAGCAAACAAGATGTTAAATTGCAATTGAGAGTTAAAACGAATTGAAATTTAAAGAAATTCATATATGAATTACAAGAGGATTACAATTTCTCTTCAAGTCAATTCTTTGATTCAAAGAGAACGCTGCACCACAATTTGATTTATTTTTTCTATGGAAGTCTATTATTCTGGCCTCTGCTTAGTCAGACACTCTCTTCCTTAATTGGCTAGAATGGCAACCTGCTAAAATGTCCATGTTAAACATTTTTTTAAGTGCATTTGGCGTGCCAGTATCAGCTCAGTATTTCTGAAACGTTTGATTAATGTCAGCTCAGTAGAGATGTTCTTTTTGAGTGCTCGGAGGCTGCGCATAATTGCTACTTTCAATATTTAATCGTCAGTGACCTTTATGTGTGCACACTAGAGGTTTTGCCATGCTAAAAGACTACACTTTGTTGTTGCTTCCAGTGCCACCATGAATTCTTGATCTCAACATTACAACAAAGGTGGTAATTAAACCACTCAGTGGGTGGAGAAGACTTTCCTATGGATATAATAGCTTACAAAGTCATTTTTGAAGTCTCTCATCATGAACCGCCTGTACTGACTGCCTGATAATTCCCTTATTCTTTTTCTGCTTCAGTTTTCCATTAGCCAGTCAGTGGATCGACAGTGGCATTACAGCGAGTTATGAAAACAATGATGTCCGCTTTCCAAAAAACACAGGGATTGGGAATGTATTTTTGCTATTAATTGCTATTTCTTTCCTTGCCATAGAAAATGAAAAGGATTGTATTAGTCTGGAGAGGTTATGTTATCTTTCCTGAAACTGAACTTTTTAGGGGGAGGAGAGTTTACATTAGAACAGGCTCAATAATGTGGATTACACCTACTATCGCTTACTTGTATTCAAACACTCGCTTGATCCTCAAGAAACTGTTTCAGAGCAGGCTATTCAATCAAAAAGCAGTGAAAGAAAGCACTGTTAAATAATCTTGTGTCCATCCAAGTCTACGCTCTAATCCTCTTTTTTTAATGAGCAGCGGTCAAGGATAAGACCCGACCTTGGTGCTTTGGAATGACATTCCGCCTTTCTCTGCCTTTAAAGGAGATCACAGGGAAGAGAGAGAATGTTTCTTCCACGTAGTTTATAGTTTTGGATGAGGAGAACCTTTAAATAGCTTTTCATTTTGTGACATTCGAAATGGTATAAAAATCAGCTCCAACATCTTTTAAAGTTTAATACTACCATTCAAAAGTAAAAAAGTTTTGGGGTCGGTAAGATGCTGAGTATTAAAAGAAGTCTCTTATGCTGACAAAGCTGGATTTATTTAATTAAAAAGTAAAAAGATTTAAAATAACTGTTTTCTATTATAGCTTTTCAAATGTATTCTTGTGATGGCAAATCATTACTCCAGACTTCATTTAGGGTGTAAGGATACCCTCATGTCACGATTCGATACATATCACGATACTGAACTCATGATACGATATTGTTGCGATACTCCAAGACATATGGTAAAAGGTTAACATATACATATGTAAGAATTACATTAGTTATTTTAAAATATTAAAATCTAGTTTGGCCCATAAATACCTGAGAGAGGTACAGGTTTATGCTTTTGGTTCAGAGTCTATCATGAACTTGTGTGAATGAACTAGTGCTAATAGGATTAGACTCTAAATTACAGGATTTAGTTTTTGTGTGCCAGTGTTTTCCAGGCATATAGGGAACACTGACCTTCATAAAATCCCCCTGCCTGGTGTGATAGCAGAGTGCGTGCACAGCCAAGACCACAATACGAATGCGATGTGCTAAATGAAGGAAGTGCACTTTAAAATGTTCAAAGAGTGTTAAAACACCTTGCACAACCAACATCTCTGGAGAGCTGAGAGGTGAGAGACATCTGCAGACAGGCTTTATGGGTGAGAAGCTTTTACTGACAGGTTTGGTGGAAGGCCATCTCGTTTTATTGACAACATGAAGTCTCCGTCATCCTGCACTGTCACAGGATTTAGTGCTCTTAGAAGCTTCTACATTCTCTTAGCTTGTCCTTTTTCCATTTGGAAAAGTGCATAGTGAAAGGCATTTTGCAATGAAAAGACAAGCAATGTATTTTCTGGCACTTCTCAGAGTCCTCTGTCAGTGTGTGTATGGGGGGTTGGGTTGGCAGGGGACTTAAGCAGGTGTGTGAGAGAACTGACCTCAGCGGTGATTGCAAGTGCAGTCACTAAAGCATGGTGCAACTCCCAAGGTTCAGTTTGACCTTTAGTTGCTAACACACTTTATTTCTCACTCCCTGTCTCCTTAAGACACACGTAAATTAGCAGCGCTGACTTCAATGAATTCCAGGCAGCTCCTCCTCACAAGAGTTCATGAGAATCCTGCTTTTGTGACCCAGGAAGTGAGCATCAGAATGGTTTCCACAACAACTCTGCCTTGCAATGTGGAATCAAAAAGGCTGAATGAGATTAAAAAAATAAATAAATGACAGAGAAAGTGTGACGTTTTCTTTATGCCTTTGTAAAAATTACAAATTAGATCTATTTAATATCTCATTTGTTGCTCCTACACTGGAATTTGTCTTGTATGTTTTTCTCCAGAGGAAAAGACCCACTTTTATTTTTCATTTTTTAAAATAATTATTAAATTTAACAACAATTCAATATAACATTTATTTCATTTAAAGGGTTAGCTCACCTAAAAATGAAAAATCTGTCATTAATTACTCACCCTCATGTCGTTCCACACCTGTAAGACCTTCGTTCGTCTTCAGAACACAAATTAAGATATTGTTGATAAAATTCGATGGCTCAGTGAGACCTGCATTGACAACAAGACAATTAACACTTTCAATGCCCAGAAAGCTACTAAAGACACATTTAAAACAGTTCATGTGAATACAGTGGTTCAACCTTAAAGGATTAGTCCACTTTTATATACACTTTTCCTGATAAATTTACTCACCCCCATGTCATCCAAGATGTTCATGTCTTTCTCTCTTCAGTCGAAAAGAAATGAAGGTTTTTGAGGAAAACGTTCCAGGATTATTCTCCTTACAGTGGATTTCAATGGCTACCAACAGGTTGAAGGTCAAAATTACAGTTTCAGTGCAGCTTCAAGGACTTTAAACGATACCAGATGAGTAATAAGGGTCTTATCTAGCGAATCGATCGGTCATTTTCGAAAAAAATACAACCGTTTATGCTTTATAAACAAAATATCGCCTTGAATGTACTTTCTGCTTCCGCATTCTTCATAACGCTTACGCTGAATGTCCTACGCCTTCCCTATTCAAGTTACGGAAAAAAACGAAACTGGCGCCGCGTTCGTTCCGTAAGTAGAAGCTGCAAGAATGCGGAAACGGAAAGTACGTTCAAGGCACTTTGTTTAAAAGCATAAACGGTTGTATTTTTTTCGAAAATTCATCGATTCGCTGTTAAGACCCTTATTAGCCATCGTGAAAGCCCTTGAAGCTGCACTGAAACTGTAATTTTGACCTTCAATCTGTTGGTAGCCATTGAAATCCACTGTAAGGAGAATAATCCTGGAATGTTTTCCTCAAAAACCTTCATTTCTTTTCGACTGACGAAAGAAAGACATGAACATCTTGGATGACATGGGGGTGAGTAAATTTATCAGGAAAAGTGTATTTAAAAGTGGACTAATCCTTTAATGTTATGAAGTGATGAGAATACTTTTTGTGAGCCAAAAAACAAAACAAAATAACTTTCAATAATAGTGATGGGCGATTTCAAAACACTGCTTCATGAAGCGTCGAAGCTTTACGAATCTTTTGTTTCGAATCAGTGGTTCGGAGCGCAAATCAAACTGCCAAGGTCACATGATTTCAGTAAACGAGGCTTCGTTACGTCATAAGTGTTTCGAAACGCTTCGAAATTTCAATGGTTCACATGACTTTGGCAGTTTGATATGCGCTCGAACAACTGATTTGAAACACAAGATTCGTAAAGCTTCGAAGCTTCATGAAACAGTGTTTTGAAATTAAATCTTGATTAGGCTTTTTTTTTTTTTTTTTTTTTTTACATTTTAAGAAAATCTTATTGACCCCGAACCTTTGAAAGACTATTTGTAATCACACGAAAATAGTAAAAAAAGCAAAATCAATAAAAGTTGTAAAACACATTAACCTCGTGTTTATCAAACAAAACCCTGGAAAATTGGGACCTTTCTTGCATCCAGTAGCAATAGATTAGGGTGACCACCCGTCCCGCTTTGTGTTGTACCGCACAGCATTTTCAACCACCCGTCCCGCTTGTGTTGTACCGCACAGCATTTTCAATCCTTGTCCCGCACATCGCATATTGAGAAAATGTACCGCATTTTCATCAGTCTGTTGGTTTTTAATGATCATATTAGGAAAACGTGCATGCGTTCTTTTGCCTTTTTAAGAAAGCATTTTATTTATTCTTTTTGCTGTGTAGTTTTTCATCTATATTTAACAGCGCTTTGACAAAAGTAACATCCCGCCTTACACAAATACAACAGTCGTTTTTTTAAAATCCTATCCAATGGTTGAAAAGAAAGGAGTAAACATGGTCACTAGTAGGTTGTGACGGCTGTCAATCGAAATGTGGAGCTGAGTTGGACTTGGTCAGAACTGTTTCAATAAATAGTTATCTGTACAATGCCTGCTGCCTTTAGGGTCAGTGATGTTGAATTTAAATTACATGTAAAATAAAGACGTTATGTTACATTGTGATGTAATGGTGTTATTTGGAAGGGACTAAAGAACAAAGTATTTTTATCAGCTGAAAGGCAGAATACAAATGTTTTTATTAAGTTAGATAGACATTATATAACAGCTTCAGGTTGTGTTTTAGTGTTGGCCTTGGCCTGCAACTTCGCAAACAAAAGAAAGATGAACAAGAGAATTTGACAAATGAGAGTGGCTTCTGTTATTCTATTTTATTTTACTTTTTATTTATAAATATCAAAAGTTTGGGATCAGTAAATTTTTTTTTTTTTAGTATTTTTGAAAGAAGGATGCTCACCAAGGCTGCATATATTTGATCAAAATGCAGTAAAAAATTAAATATTATTTCAATTTAATATAACTTTCTTGTTATAACTTATAATTGTTTTCTATTTTCATATATTTCAAAGTGTAATTGTATTCCTGTGATGGCAAATCTGAATTTTTAGCATAATTTGTCCAGTTCTCAGTCACATGATCCTTCAGAAATCATTCTAATATGATGATTTGGTGCTTAAGAAATATTTATTATTATCAATATTAAAACACTTGTGCTGTATATATATATATACTACCGTTGAAAAGTTTGGGATCGGTAAGATTTTTAACATGTAACATGTCCCACATTGTCCCACAAAAACTTAGTAATCGTCGCACATTTGGTTTGTTTGATGGTGGTCACCCTACAATAGACTTTCCATTTTGCTCCAAGCTGGTCCTTAATTTAGGCACAGACAAGTCAGTGTTCAGCAGTGATGCCTAACAGGCAGGTTTGTCTGATGGAGGGAGAATGATGGTGGGCATTGTGGGCCCCTCGCTCTCCTCAGTGACCAAATAAGGGTAGTCTGCAGGCTCAGTCAGTGCTTATGGAGGAGACAGGGGACACAGAGTTGGCACAGCTCAGGCTGAGCGGAGCCTCCGGTCTCATTCATAACAAATCTGTCCATCAAAAGCCGATGTCATGCTTATTATCTTGTGGTGAGAGACAGGACATGCTATGTTAGGACTGTAGTAACTACTAAATCTATATTTGCTCTGCCCAGAGCATTAATTGTCAGTGACATCATAATTTCTGTAATGTCTAAAGTAATGGGCTTGTTCATGAACTGGTAGTTCACCCTATGCATCTTATTGTTCTTCCATACATAGGTTTCTTTTTATACATTTTGAGCTAGTAATTCTTAATTAATGCCAGACTTATGCAATAACTTTAAACTCCACCCCTTTTTTTGACCGCTGGCACACATTCAGATCTGCTTGCATCCAATTAACAACCAATGGATGAACCAAGTCGCCTACATTTTTTATTTTTATTTTTTGATAATCCATTTCACTTACATGTACATTACAATACGAAGGAATCCACTATATTCAGATTGATTTTTGACTTGAGTAAAGTCATTAGATATGTTATTATATTCCTCTTACAAAATATGTAATGATTAAATGTCAGCACTTATTGTCCATGTGTTTTTTAAGAGGTGATAAAGAATGTTCTTGCTTAAAAAATTGTTTTAAATTATAAATAATTAATAATAGTTTAGTTTCCGTAACATATTGCCTGCAGCAACCAGCATATCATCAAAGAAATTAGAAAAATACATTTTAGGTTGTTTTTCAAAGTAGTGTCTTTGCAGAGGGGGTTTGGAAAATGCGCTAGACTGTGACCTTAGAAAGCAGGACCTTGAGAAAACATTGGTGTTAACGAAACCCCTGCTCAGCAATCTTAACCTACAGTTATAGATTAACTGGGAAGGTTTTCCTTGAATTCTTTGAAGTCGGTTTATCCTGCTGAAACACAACCTCACCTCTAATACCTGAACTATGGGCCGGATCTAGAACAATGCTAGGCCTACCATTTGTTGGTTGAACATGACTTATCATATTGCATTTAAAATATGTGCGTATATGCGCATTGAAATCAAAGCTTGAGCTGGTCTTTCTGTGGGAAACCCATGTGGTAGGCTTTTGTATGAATTGCCTCTGGAAAATGCTCTTTGAAAGGTTCTTGGAGATAAAGTCAAGTGAATGAACTTGTTGGATTTTCTTTGTTTTATCAAGTTGACAGACACTATTGAATGTTTATCTCAATAAAACTTCCTTTGGCACATGAGCTATTTGATCTCACCCACACACAAAATCAACTCCCATACAAAGGTCATTTTGTGCAACCAAAGGTCCCTTTGATTTCTCAGTTTTTACACTGAGGAGGATGAGAATCATTTAGAGTTGATACTTTGAATGAACAGAATGAAATTTCACCTCACATCTTTCCTCAAAGGTAAAGTGAATCCTGTTTATTCGCTGTCACAGAGAGCAGTCTTCGGTGAAGTCCAAAAATCTTTGTATTCTGCGAATCTTGAATTCTCTTTCATCAAAAGCATGTTGACACAGCCAATTATTCTGCAAAATGTCGGACTTTGAAGATGAGCCAGGTACTTCAGCTCAGATCTGAATCTTCTGTCATTTTCGGTTAATTTCTTCACTCTGACAGGACTTCATCGAGCTCGTTCTCTTGCAGCTTTGAAGACTCTTTCTTCGCTTGTTACGTTTCATAAAAGCAGGTTCTCACAAATCCTTCAAATGAATTGGCAAAGTGTCTCTACTACTGTAGCTGTTGATCCATATTTGTCAAGGTTAGAACATGAAACATCAGAGGCGATACACTTTAAGAGGATGTTTGTCTGTGCTGTAGTGCTTTAGCATTTTCTTTTGTGCAACTTCCTCAGTGGCCATGCTAGATATTTGGATTGATGGGATTTTTTTTTTTTTTTTTTTTTTAGTTTTTAGAATTATAGGTGTAAAAATACATGAAAAGCTCTTAACAGGTGCTACTAGCAAGCTTTACACGCACGCACATTTATAAAACATCCAGACTTTGTGCTTCTCGCCCTTTGCATGAAAGGGGAAGGGGGATAGTTGGACGTGATGGGTTTGCAGAGCGTGACAACTGGACAGAGGAGGAAGGAGAGGAGGAGTGTGCAGGATGGGTACAGCCTGTGTAGTGTTGCCAAAAGCAAACAAAGCCACAGTCTACTGATAGCTCAGTACAAAGAAGCCAGAACAGAACAGACTTATAGATTGAAGTCTCTCTCTCTCTTGCTTACTTCCTCTCTATCTCTTATTCTCTCTTAAAATGCCAGCTGGGCTGGACTCTACAAACTATGCCAAATGCTGATTGGACAGGTCCGTCAGACAGACCAATCTTTCTATTTGTTATACTAAGAATGTTTTTTTGTGTGTGTGTGTGTGTGTGTGTGTGTGTGTGTAAGACTCACAATTTTCCATTTCCGAATTGAAACAGGAAATTAGGCAGAACTTCTTAGGGCTTTTTCTGGCAAATTCCACAATTACAGGGAACTTTGTTGTTCTTCTACTACAGGCACAATTCCCCTGTTTTTCTATAAGGTCTATGTGAGATAGACTATTATGTAACATAAAATTAACTTAGTATGAAAAATATCTAGTAATAAATGCATCTCTCCTCCCCCTTTAAAATAGTAATGTTGGCCATAATCTGTTGATTTGATGTTAAATCTTTTAATACATGTTGTTTAGTCATGAAACTCTAGATGGCGCAGGCAGGTCCTTAACACAAGCTGATGATAATTACAGCATTAACTACTTGGCACAAGCTGATTGGTCCATGTCACTTATCTAGCCAATGAGCGCTTCAGAGTTCCTCTAAAACCCTCCACCTTCCCCAGCTCCACCTGTATAGATCTGCTATGGGTTATTGATATATGCTATTTGTGCAGCAGTACTATGTCTTACTCGCAGCAGCGTGTTGGCGTATGTATTGGTAATAGCAAGTTCCTGTACTTGCTTTGCAGCAGCAGAAATAATCTACAACAACAGCAATAATCTACAGTAGCAGCAATTCAGCTGCAGCATAGCAGATCTATTCCGCCAAGACCAAATACATTAACATTGTCATATCCTTTACCATGCGTGATGGGTATCGAAAAACCTCGAAAAATCTTTTGAGGTTGTCATGATTGAATTATTTTTCATGAATAATTATTATTTGTCATGTTTAATTTTTTAATTTAAACTATTTAAATATTTAATCACTATTATTATAATTTTTTTTTTTAAAAACTATTTATATAATGTATAATACTTATTTTGTATAACAGCTGTGTCCCAGTTTTTTTGCACAAAATGGTTACAGATAAGTTCCATTTTTTATTTTATTAAACAATATCTTGTATTTACATAATTCTATCTGAATTATAAATATTTAATTTAACATAGATTGACTACTGTAGACATATTGCGTTTGTATATGTGTCTATATTATATGTAGTTATTTTGTTGTGTATATTTTGTGCACAACGCTTACAGACGGTCAAAGCCACAGAATTCCAATTTTTATTTTATTAAGCCACATCCTGAATTTACATAATTGTGTCTGAATTATGCATATTTAAATTTAACATAGATGAGCTAGACATTACATTTTTCCATTTATTTGCATTCCTACATGGGAAAGAAAGACATGTTTTTGTGTGTGTTTGATGTCTGTGTGTGTGGCTGTCTTTGTGTGCAGATTGTAACTGGTAGGGAATGCCCTCCAGGAGCGAGCCCTCACTTTGAATCGCACTTCAAACGCTGACGATAAAACAGACTAACACAGATAGAAAGCAGACAAACCTTTTTTATTTTAATTAGAAACGATGCAATTAAACCTGCGCTTTCCCTTACTGCTGCATCAGAGAGTTTGACTGATATCACACTGTTCTCGTTGAGATGAATAAGGTACCCTGTATGAATTGGAGGATTCAGCTCCATTAAACCTCAGTGGGCCATATTAAAGCTATTACTTCAAAGAGAAAGCCTTTGTGTACTTCTAACAAAAAAGGATAGAGTTAAGTCTAACTTTTGTACGTTTGTACTTATTTGTACAAGCAGTGCACAGAAAACAATTCATACCCTTATGTAAAATTAATCTTTTCCAAATCATTACTGCACCTTTGATATTAATCCTTACCTGATTGTATGTTCAATATGTTTCTTCTGTTCGTTCTGTAGGGGGCAACAAGCTGAAGAACCAACATTTCCGGCTAAACTGGGCTTGGATCTCCCTGGAGAAAGAGTACTACCAGGTGGATGAAGAGACTAAGTTTCTGGAGGTGGTCTTGAGACGCAGAGGTTACCTTGGCGAGACCTCATTTGTTAGTAAGTGATGTTAAGAGAGTACTTAATTTCCCATCATGCACTACTGATAAGATTTTATAAAGAAAAAAGCCTCTCTGTTGTGTTAAATAACTGTGACCTCTAATTTGCTGATAGTAGTCTCTTTATAACATCATTATTTTGGGCTCTTTGAACCTCTGTAGATGTTGCTCCTCATGTCATCAGATTTGGTTACTTGGTGTGCATCTAGGCATGGCTACGCTGCCGCCCACATACACAATGATAATACTTGTTTTTCTGACTTGGTTTTAAGATCACCCACCCACATATCTCTTCGTTGCTGGTTCCCAAAGGGCAGAGTTGAGTTTCCTCAATTAACAATAATTAAAAAAAAAAAAAAACGTACATTCACTTCAAAACTCTCTCATCCATGTCTTTATGGACCTTGCTTTGCAAGCATGAAATTGTCCAAAATATCTTGGTATGCTGAAGCATTAAGAGTTCCTTTCACTGGAACTAAGGGGCCAAGCCCAACCCCTGAAAAACAACCCCAAACCATAATCCCCCTCCACCAAACGTTACACTTGGCACAATGCAGGTAAGTACCATTCTCCTGGCAACCGCCAAACCCAGACTCGTCCATCGTGAGAAGAGAAGCGTGATTCGTCACTCCAGAGAACACGTCTCCACTGCTCTAGAGTCCAGTGGCGGCGTGCTTTACACCACTGCATCCGACGCTTTTCATTGCACGTGGTGATGTAAGGCTTGGATGCAGCTGCCCGGCCATGGAAACCCATTCCATGAAGCTCTCTATGCACTGTTCTTGAGCTAATCTGAAGGCCACACGAAGTTTGGAGGTTGACTGTTGACTGTGGAATATAGTGAGGAAATTTCACGAATGGACTTATTGCACAGGTGGCAACCTATCACGGTACCACGCTTGAATTCACTGAGCTCCTGAGAGCGACCCATTCTTTCACAAATGTTTGTAGAAGCAGTCTGCATGCCTAGGTGCTTGATTTTATACACCTGTGGCCATGGAAGTGATTGGAACACTTGAATTCAATGATTTAGAGGGGTGTCCCAATACTTTTGACAATATAATGTATTAACATTTGCTGTTTTATGCAGAATATGGACTACAGCTTTACATTACTGCCTATTAATATTGAAAAGTAAAATCACTATTTATTTATTTTGGTAAGTAACAGTGTAATAAGTGGAATAATGTACATTCAGCTTTGTGGTGTGGTTCTGATCACCATGTAAGGGTTTATTTTTGCATTCATTTATTGCCGGACTGTACATTTACTACCGTTCAAAAGTTTGGGGTGAGTAATATTTTTCTTTTTTGAAAGAAAGGAAGTAATATTTTTATTCACCAAGGATGTTGTCAGATATGTGTATCTAAAATTCAAGAATTCTTGGAGAACAAAGAATGCTGTCAGCATTTCATGAATTTGAGAAAAAATTTAGGTTTTTTTAAATCAATGAACCAAAATGGCATAAAAAGTGACAAAATATTGTTAAAATATTTAAATTATGACAGCAACAATTTCCCATATTTCTGCAGGTATTAATATTATCTTTGATATATTTGATATATTTGATAATATTTTTATTCTAAGCCTAAAATAGTTTAGGATCTAGTTTTGAATTTGCATGAGCTGCAAAATCAAGTCAAGCCAGCTTTATTTATATAACGCTTTATACAATACAGAATGTTTCAAATCAGCGTTACAGTGATAAAAAGGTAAAAAATGATCAATAATAAAGCAATAAAGCAGATCTTAAAAGAAAATAGTTTTGTTTTTCGGCTGAAGTCAGTTCAGTATTGATTCCGTTCTGTTCAATGTGTAAAGTTCATCAATTATGGAATGAGTTAAATTCAGCTATAAAGCAGCTCTGAAGAAAACAGTGATATCATCGTCCAGCTCAGTTCAGTTCTCCTCCCAACAGTCACTGTCAGTGCAGTCAAATCAGTAATACTGCTGAATATGAAGTGTCCCCAACAAAAAAAGGTCAGATGTGACAAACAACATCAGGTTTTCCTCTGGCCAAAACAAAACTGGCATAGAAAAGACTGTGAAAACAAGGCTTAGACCTCTGCGTGAGACCTGCAGGATCACACTGACAGACCTCCACAAGTTCTCATCACATAGATGAATATTCCATCCACATGCTGAGCTTGACCACCATTTCACAGCTCACCTCGGTTCCAGTCCAGAGCTTCATGGTAAGACAGGCTGCAGTCCTGCTGTTCATCTGCCACTCGCTGGGCCTGGATCAGAGACCTTGCTGTATTGAAGTGAGGAGATGAGGAAGTCTTTGAAATGATGATTTTTATTCAATTATTATTTAGATTTTTCACTGTCTCCCTCAGTTTCTCTTCAAGGACTGATGTTCTATGAATAATTGCATTTTATGCTGGCACATACGCAGGCAGGACATGACAGGACCCCTCCTTTTTTTTGTGTGATGTACCTTAATATCAAAGCGTTTCTTTCTAAATTTGCTTCAAAGTAGTCTTTCTTCTTTTGGCAGCTCAATTTCTCCTCCTTTGCCAAAGCTCATCATTATGTTTCCATCGTAACCTTTCCAGTCTGGCCTTTCCCCTGGCAGAATTTCTTTATTTCTGGGTTATATTAATATCTCTTATTTTGTTGGCGACCTTTGAGATTTCTGTGTTGCAAAGTTATTGTTGTTATCAGGGACTCCTTTCCACACAGTTGCTCACTAGCTGACAATGCCCACCTGGCGCACCTGCTATGAAGCTCCTGGAACTGTAAAAACCCAAATGGACAGAGATCCACCAGCGGGACTGTCAGGCTAGGATGAGCATCTGATCTTCTGAGGGATGTTGATGGACTAGCCTTCTGAGTTTTGAGTCTCTTTCCAAAGACCTAAACACCGCTCTCTTTGAAGCTTTTATTACAGAATAGTTGCGTCACACATGCTGCATCTTCTCTACATTGGCTGTTAACAAACCTTTGCTGTCATTTATAGAAACACAGAAGAGGTGATATAAACATTTTGTCACGTTTTTGTCAAAAGTGCATCTGTAAAACATTATTTTCTTAGTACTCCACAGCACTGAAAAATATTTTATCTTTTTTTTGTTTGTTTGTTTATTTGTTTGTATAACTCCAAAAAAATCTCAGCCAAAAACAAGCCTAAAAAGACTTCTAAAAAATGGATACATATTAAAAAAATAAAAAAATACTTAATCAAATAATATTTAATTATTTAATTAAATCAAATAATAAATATTATCAATTAATTAGTACATAATATAATTAATTAAAAAAATAAAATGAATATAAATCTTACACATATATTTTATATTTTTGAACTTTGTTTTCCTTTAATCTAGCATCTAATCTACCATTTAATCCACTGTTGTTCTAAAATACTAAATGCTTAAATGTATGTGCCTTATTTAAAGGTTATTTACTCTTATATTCTTAAGGTATCGGCACCAAAGATGGTACGGCTGAAAAGGACAAAGATTTCCGAGGAAAGGCCCAGAAACAAGTCCAGTTTAACCCAGGTCAGACCACTGCTACCTGGAAGGTGCGCATCTTGTTGGACAGCCTGTACGAGCAGTCTGAGACCTTCCAGATTGTCCTGTCAGAGCCTGTCATGGGAGCACTGGAGTTCCCAGAGGCAGCAACAGTGGAAATTGTTGACCCTGGAGATGGTGAGCTCACACACACACAAAAAAAAAGGGTTCCAGGTGCTGAGAATGGTTTAATGTAGCAACAAAGATCAGTATGGGGGTTCAAAAGCCAGACTATTTCAAACAAATTTCAACTTTAAACAAACAATCTCAAACTTTAGCCAGTCATTAGAAATGTTGATTTAACATGAACTATGTTTGGTCTAACATAGGTTGTTATGTGTTTAGTCTATCACCTGCAACAATGATAGGCTTATGTATTAAGACAGTAAACATGGTAAGTTTATATTAATAGTACAATGAATTAATGAAATTAGAAATATTACACGTTATATTTAATATGCTGACTGAGTGTAACTTGAAGGCAATGCAATAATTTGTGTATGAGACAAACAATCCGACCAGGCAAAAAATAAGGGAAAAAATGTGGGGAAGGAGTGTCAGTGGGGGCAGACATCACAGCTGTCACCCCTCTGTACATTAATCATAGCATAATATCTCCAGAACATCTGAATAACATCCTGGTTCCTTCTCATCAAAACAGAGCAGCCAAGCCTCTTATGGCAGGATATATGGCTGATTTACCAGGAGCAGTCCCTTTGTTCTCTTATCTCACTGAATGAGCTTTCTCCATTGATCTTATACTTACACTACTTTTCTTAAGATGGTGACTCTCACACTTGATTTCCCTAAAATATCTTGTGCACTTACAAAAATTAACAAAAGAACCATAGTATTATGTTTCCTTTTTCTTTTCTTTTTTTTTGACATAGTGTTACCATGGTTGTTGTGGATATTGTATCATATGGTATTGTTTGATGGTAGGAGTAAAAGTCTTTTTAACAGTATTTAAGTATTTTACTCATCCTGAAAATAGGCTCAAAGATGCACTAGTCATCAACAGCCAAGAGACATAAATCAAGTTCGACACAGCAACCGCGTAAACATTCTACAGACACTCAAGTCTTAGTTAAGCTCAAGTGTTCAAAAAGGGCATAAGCTAACCAATATCCTTCAAAAGGTCTTTTCAATGTAATGGATGAATAAAATAATGTTAAGTAAAGCTGCAGTCTGTAACTTTTTTTGATTAAAAATGATCCAAAATCAATTTTTGAGCAAGTACATAACCAGCCAGTGTTCAAAACTATCTCCTTACTTCCTTACCTGATTCACAACAGCAAGCTTGTAATAATGTTATATATATACATATATATATATATATATATATATATATATATATATATATATATATATATACAGTACAGTCCAAAAGTTTGGAACCACTAAGATTTTTAATGTTTTTAAAAGAAGTTTCGTCTGCTCACCAAGGCTACATTTATTTAATTAAAAATACAGTAAAAAACAGTAATATTGTGAAATATTATTACAATTTAAAATAACTATGTACTATTTAAATATATTTGACAAAGTAATTTATTCCTGTGATGCAAAGGTGAATTTTCAGCATCGTTACTCCAGTCTTCAGTGTCACATGATCCTTCAGAAATCATTCTAATATGCTGATTTGCTGCTCAATAAACATTTATGATTATTTTCAATGTTGAAAACAGTTGTGTACTTTTTTTTTCAGGATTCCTTGATGAATAGAAAGTTCAAAAGAACAGCATTTATCTGAAATACAAAGCTTCTGTAGCATTATACACTACCGTTCAAAAGTTTGGGGTCAGTAAGAATTTTTATTTTTAATTTTTTGAAAAGAAATTGAAAGAAATGAATGCTTTTATTCAGCAAGGATGCATTAAATCAATCAAAAGTGGCAGTAAAGACATTTATAATGTTACAAAAGATTAGATTTCAGATAAACACTGTTCTTTTGAACTTTCTATTCATCAAATAATCCTGAAAAAAAATATTGTACACAAATATTTTGTACAATTGTACACATAAAATGTTTCTTGAGCAGCAGATCAGCATATTAGAATGATTTCTGAAGGATCATGTGACACTGAAGACTGGAGTAATGATGCTGAAAATTCAGCTTTGCCATCACAGGAATAAATTACTTTGTGAAATATATTCAAATAGAAAACAGTTATTTTAAATTGTAATAATATTTCACAATATTACTGTTTTTACTGTATTTTTAATTAAATAAATGTAGCCTTCGGGCGTTTGACGCGCGTAACGCGTGATGCGCGCGAAACACATAAAGGAGCGGGAGAGCCCCCGCGTCTGTTGTGAAGTGAATTTCACGAGCGAATGAAGCGAGTAAACTCAAAATGTCCAAGCGTCCAACTACGCGTGAATAGCGCGTTTTATTCGCGCAAGTCGCGTCTGGTGTGAACCGTCGAATGGTGGCTAGAACGGCTCCAGGTTTAAAGGTCAATACGGAATGGATTAATCTGCGTTATTTTTTTAACGTGTTATTTTTTCTCAGATTAATTAATCGAAATGAACGCGTTATTTTGACAGCCCTAATATATATATATATATATATATATATATATATATATATATATATATATATATATATATTATATGCTCCTTTTTAAGTAACATTAACATCAGAGATCAAGATTCGATCTTCTCAATCTTTATATCAGTGTTTAATTAAGAGGATAACATCACATAGTTGGAAATGGAGTGATGGAGCAGGGTACATAACGCTCATTTGACATTTATAAATTACAGTGATAAGCCTGTGTTATTCCCTTGCACAAGGACATAAAAGCAACTTAAAGCCACAGTCTGAAAGGTTAAATCTCATTTAATTATCTTCTGCCTCTAAGTGCAAAGAAAGCTTCATGCAGATTTGAACAAAGCATAATCAAGTTTTTAATGTCTTTTTCTGAAAGAAAACCCAGTATGTGTCCTTAGAGAGCTGTTCAGCCATTGTTCCAATACTCCCTGAAAGTCAAGTCTTATACGGATAAAGGGGATTAATTTATTTGAAATGGTGACCGTGAAGTTGCCAAAAGTTTTTAACCCACAAATACACCATAGTATTAACTTTCATGCTGTCTTCTGTGGTTTTTTTTTTTTTTCAGTGCTACTCATATTCCTGTTATTGTTTTATCCATTCCCAACTCTTCTGATGAAGAGTTTTTATTTGTATCTCTCCCACTACAATTACTTATCTTGGGTCTGTCAAATTATTATAAAATTCTGAACCTTTTGACAGCAGCTGTGGGAAATCAATCCCACATTAAAAATACAGAAACTAAAGTTACACATACATTTTTAGAAGGTTAGAAACTTTGGTGTCTGTTTGAGGACATACATGTCAAGCTTTGACAAGTCAGAATGATGATTTCAGTAACTCTTTTCTTTCTTTGTCTATAAAGTTATTTTATGCGAATTTGTATTAAACAATATGATGATTGCTTTTTGCCTTAGAATCCACAGTGTTCATCCCGTTGGCAACATACTCAATTGAGGAAGATATTGGAGAACTTCTGATTCCTGTGCGAAGATCTGGAGATGTCAGTCAAGAGCTAATGGTGGTCTGCTTCACACAACAAGGTGAATTATAACTGGAGCTCAATTAAATTTAACTTAAAGGTGCCCAAGAATGCTTTTTCACAAGATGTAATATAAGTCTAAGGTGTCCCCTGAATGTGTCTGTGAAGTTTCAGCTCAAAATACCCCATAGATTTTTTTTAATTAATTTTTTTAACCGCCTATTTTGGGGCATCATTAACTATACACTGATTTTGGCAGCGTGCCGCCCCTTTAATTCGCGTGCTCCCTGCCACACGAGCTCTCGACTATATTACAGTGCATTTACAAAGTTCACACAGCTAATATAACCCTCAAATGGATCTTTACAAGATGTCCGTCATGCATGCTGTATGCATGCTTCGAATTATGTGAGTAAAGTGTTTATTTTGATGTTTACGTTTGATTCTGTATGAGTTTGAGGCTATGCTCCGTGGCTAACGGCTAATGCTACACTGTTGGAGAGATTTATAAAGAATGAAGTTGTGTTTATGAATTATACAGACTGCACATGTTTAAAAATGAAAATAGCGACGGCTCTTGTCTCCGTGAATACAGTAAGAAACGATGGTAACTTTAACCTCATTTAACAGTACATTAGCAACATGCTAATGAAACATTTAGAAAGACAATTTACAAATATCACTAAAAATATCATGCTATCATGGATCATGTCAGTTATTATTGCTCCATCTGCCATTTTCGCTGTTGTTCTTGCTGGCTTACCTTGTCTGTGCACAGATCCAGACGTTAATACTGCATTTCCTTGTCTAATGCGTCGAATGGGCTGGCATATGCAAATATTGGGGTCATACATATTAATGATCCCGACTGTTACGTAACAGTCGGTGTTATGTTGAGATCCGTGTGTTTTACGGAAGTCTTTTAAACAAATGAGATTTACATAAGAAGGAGGAAGCAATTGGGTTTGAAACTCACTGTATGTCTTTTCCATGTACTGAACTCTTGTTATTTAACTATGCCAACGTAAATTCAAATTTTGATTCTAGGGCACCTTTAAAGGTATTTCCATTCCTTTCTAACCAAATCAAATTTCGTGAACTTTCAAGCTCATCAGATTTCTTCAACTACATGTTTAGACTTTAAAGTGGCGTTTATTCCTGACTAAACCTGTGAGTCTGAATGCTCAAATCTTCCCTTTATCCTCTCGCGTGCAGGTACAGCCAAGGGCACTGTTCCCACTACTGTGCTTTCCTATTCTGACTACATTTCCCGACCCGAGGAACACCACAGCGTGCTGCGTTTCGATAAGGGCGAGACTGAGAAGCACTGCCGTGTGGTCGTCATCGATGACTCACTCTACGAGGCAGAGGAAAGCTTTAATGTCACTCTTAGCATGCCCATGGGTGGCCGTCTGGGTCAGGAGTTCCCCACCACCAGAGTGATCATCCTGCCTGATGCAGATGATGGTGAGATACTTCACTGTGTTGGATGTGTTTGGCATGCTTGCTGTTTATATTTCAGTTTCGCAATACTGTTTCGCCAAGAGAGCATAGTTTGAGGATCATGATCAGAGGCATTTAAAAAATAAACAAATTATCTATTGGGATTAAGTTCTGCAGTACATGGAAAATATACTCGCAAGAGTTTGTAACAGTTGCAGGACATTTTGAGTGGGATTTCACTTAATCAGTAGTGTTTTGCACTGTTTAAGCAATGCACACAAAGACTGGAGCATTTTTAAATAATCTTAAAATATTTATGAGCTCTCTGAAGTTTTTTTTTAGCTGGGCATCTTATAAAACAAACTATTCTTTTAAATCTTTGGGGTACTTGCAGGTTGAAAACATTTTCTTGACAGGTGCTTCCATTTGAGGCAGCAGTGTGGGAAGCTGTGGGAGGCTTTGTTTTAACACAGTCCCGTAGCGATCTAGCACAGACATTTGAAGGCAAGATCACACTGAATGTTTAATCTAAATTCATAGGATTTATTGAACACCACAGCAAACCTTGAAACGATTTTCCAGCCATAATTCCTGAAGTATGAAAGCAAAGAATGGTGCAGCCTCGTCTTAAAGTGGGGAGAATTGATTATTTTGTCTGTAGAGAGATAGTTATTATTCCAATATGGTGTTTTGGGTTTGTTTTTTTCTTTATGGTGCTTGAAAGAGCCTGTCTGAACATTTCAGAGTAAAGCTGTGCTTGGAAAAAAAAAATTGTAGGGAAATTTTAATTTAATTATGAATATTTGAATTTAAATGTTTGAATTTAAATATTTAAAATGAAAAAAAAAATAAAAAAAATAAATTATGTTATCATCCACTCACTATCATCTAAACGTGCATATTTTCTTTTTCATACAATGGGAATTATCTTTAAATTGTCAGACTTTTGGAACTGACATTAGGTGAGCAACATGAGAGTGTATAGAAAATTTCATCTATTATAGATGCAACTATAGAACATTTAGAAATGAGTAGTTTTTAATGATTAAAAAAAACATAAATAACAGATCCCGTCATGTATATTTTATCCTTACAGTTCAGTTTGATTTAATATGACATTAAATGCGCATCAAAAGCAGGACTATCCAGTATTAGGTAGAAAGCAGTGTTCAGCTGTGTGCACATGTGCATCTGTGCCCCAGAAAGCACCTTATCGCTCATCTCCAGGCATAGTTACAGGTGCTGTTCTGTATCATATCTCCCCACGGTGCCTCTTTGTTCAGCAACACCTCCGGGCCTCCCCTCCTCTCACAGCTGCCCGGCTATCTCTTGAGACCGATGCTTATCCTGCACAGACAGGGTAGACTGGAAGTAAAAGATCCAACAAAAACCGCTGATTTTTAATTTCTACCTACATGAAACTTAGGTTCTGCTGTGAAAAACAATCCCTCAAGTTTGTGGGAGGTCTGAAATCTATTTGCATTTACGCACACACACACACAAGCCAGAAGAAAAAACTTTGGCAAATTAAATTTATTCAGTTTGTGTGTTTGATGTATAACAGTGTTTGAAGTAATTTGGTTTATACAAGCAAATCTTTCATTAAAAAATCTCATGGAAAACAAAACAGCAGGGAAATCAGATGATGGACAGTTTATGGATTAAAGCTTCCATATCTCTTGGCAATTGAATCGTGGATAAGACTGATTTTATTACTATTTATGGCAACATTTTATGTTGTTTAAAGTGCCCTTCTTTTTAGAGGACAAAGGTTACATGCCTGAAATTCCCAACAGTTGGTCATTGCGATGAAATTTAAACCGCTGCATGTCGAAACGTCGTGTTTGAGACTCCAGGGTCAGCTCTGGAGGCGTCAGCACCACTGTGGTGCCATGTTGATGTCTCTGTCCGGAGTTTTATGAGGGTCGAGAATCTTTTTCAATCTGTAACTCTGTCCAGAATGTCACCAAGCCATTCCAAATGTAAGGAAAGTGAAACATTGACAGGAAGCATTTGGGGTAGTGTGAGAGATCAAGTGACTGAAATGGTGACCATTTCATTACAGCTGCTTTTTTGATTTTTAGTTGATAATAGTTGACTATGATTGCAGATAGATAGATTTTTTAGCTAACATAAATAGTACAAAAGATATTTTGTTTAGCACTTTTTTTTTCAGTTTTACCTCAGCTCTTGCTTTTCAAGGTGACGTAAATGACAATTGGAGGCCTCGTACGCATATCAGTTTGCAGGTTGATCCTATTTTTTACGGGTGATTTGTCAAGTATAAAAACACAGGGTGGAGGATAGCACTGCCTTGTAGAAACTGGCTTTGTTTGCATCTTCATTGTTATCTTGTTTTCCAGTCCAGATTCTTGGCTGATGTCAAGAATTTCAGCAAGAAAGAGAAAAAAAAAAAGAGCGAAAACATCGCCTGGAGCTACTGTCTGACAGGAGTGCTCGTTCGTCTTTGCAAATGACGCATACACCTGAAACCTGATCGACTGTTTTTAGAAAAGACAGCACCGTGTCACCTTATTGAGTGCCACCTACTTAGAGTACTCAGAGCACGCACAGATAGCAGCAGCACTGGGTAAAAATAGTCTGCTTAGACTGGACTTTACTATAATGTTTTTTTTTTTTTTGGTAGATAGATAGATAGATAGATAGATAGATAGATAGATAGATAGATAGATAGATAGATAGATAGATAGATAGATAGATAGATAGATAGATGGATGGGAGGGCGACAGATAGATAGATTGACAGACCTCTCTTACAGGCTTTAGTTTCTGTACTACTACTCTACTCTGTACTGAGTTTCGCACACACTTTGTTTTACTCTTGGGACTTTGTATTGATTTCTGTTGTTTTATACTGAGCTTATACTGAGAAAAACTTTGAACCTAACTCTTAAGGCTTGTTCACACCAAGGACAATAACTATAAAGACTGATAAATATAGCTGCAAGCAGCGATGACGGGCTCAAGCCCGTCATTACTTTAATCCCTCGCCATGGCAACACTGTAGAAGATATCCTATTATCGTTCACAATTTAGTTTAGTTCACAATTTATCTTCAGTGTCTTTGTTTCATGTTGACCGAGTTTGGTGGAGATTGCATGAATCTCCTACAAGGAGTACTTAAAAACTCAGAGCCTGATTATTCAAAAAATCCACATTCAAACCAAAATATCTGTCTTCCTGTTGGTCGGAGCTACGAAAAGAATGCAATTTATGCAATTTAAAGCATGCCATTTTAAGAGCCTCAAAAATACCCAAGAATATTATAAAAGTTTGATGTGTTGCCATGGCAACATCATTTAAGATACCAAGAATCCTTTCACAGGTCTACATCTGCCATGTCGTGACATTATTCTGATGAAGTATAAGGGGGCAATTTCAAAGCATATTGAAAGTGACACACTTCCTGTTACCAGTTGGTGGCGCTATGACTTAGACTTACAATAGTCACATCCATGTGATCGGCCTCCTACAATGAACACAGGAGTTTCATCAAAATCAGTCAATGTTTGCAGAAGTTATAACACACTTCCTGTTTCCCTTTTTTTTACCATAAATATGTTGCCTCGCCATGGCCAAACCATTTGAAATATCAAATATCCATCCGCAATTTAGCTTCTCAATGTCTTGACTTCATGCTGACTGAGTTTGTTGGTGATTGGATGAATTCCGTATGTGGAGTATATCAAATTCCAGAGCATGCGTTTTTCAAACAACCCTAAATAGCCGTCATCCTGTTGGGATGCCGTATGACTTAAACTGCGAAAGTTGTTCGGCCCGATGAGATCTATAATAACCAGGGCTTAAAAACGAAAAAAAAAATTCAATCGTTCCACTCCGAGCAGAATCTGTATTTTAACGTTTCTGTTCCAGCGTTCCTTCGTATTATAAACGTTCCGAAACCGGTTTGATTAGAAAAAATAACGGTTAATAACATTATTTTTATTTATTTATTTATTTTTTGCATGTAGCCTATAATAAATAATAATAATAATAATAATAACACGTACAGCATTTTATTTATTAAAAAACAAAGAGAGTGTATTTGCCGTCTTAGCCAATAGGTCTATAATTATCTTTTATAACAAGATTCTGTCCAAATGTAAACCTATTAAACGAAAGGAAAAACAACGCTTTATAAATTAAAGTATTTTTTCAAGATATTTGAATGTTTGCTGCATGGTTAAAAATACAGACGATATTCCTGAGAGGAAAAAAGATAAGTGGCATAGGCCTATACGTCGCATTTTATTATTACATTCAGAAATAATAAAGTTATTGGTAAATAAAGTAAAATGTTTACAAATAGCCTAGCCTACATAGCTTTGTTTATAATGTTTGTAAACATAAATTATGAACAAAACTGTAGGCCTAGCCTATATTATTTTACCTATCCACTTAGCCTGTACTCCACAACAAAACCTCTAAAATTAACAGCTGGACTATTCAGGCTATATAAACGTCAAGCCAAAACGAATAATAAAAAAAAATCTTTTCTTTTTAACGCCATTCCAGCTTCTATTGCTATATTCAAGGCGAGAAACAGGTTTATTTATTGGAAATAAAACTAAATAAGATGCAAAACAAATTAATTTAAAGTGAATCTGTAGCCTTCCTTTCTCATTTGGCACGAATCCAACTGTTTTCATTTTCGAGACGAATGTGAAACTATTATTTATTATATGAGCTTTTATTTTACTCGCATTATCGATGTAAAACATCATCCTTCACATATAACAGCACAGTGAGGCGGTGGTCACGGTTGGTAAACGGCAGATTGTATTACAGAATTGAATTGAGCAGTGTAACATTTGGTTGATTGTGTTTTATTTTAATATTTAACAGCTGCGATATCAAGAAGCCTAAGCAATGCAAGAATCTGTGCGCGCGCGTGAGGCGCGGGCACGACCAATGGATTTGTTTTCCTTCTATAAGACAGTAAATTTTCTCCGTAATTTATGGTCATACAGGTAAAAGCAAGACATCATTCATACATTTACAAAAGATGCTCAAATAACAAAAACAAGCAGAATGTCTGTTTCCTTTTCTAGATCTTTGGAGTGCGCCACACATAACCACTTTTGTTTTGTTAATCTGTAAACCTAATTTTTTAGGCCTATAGGCCTAAATATTCCCTTTTATTTTATATGTGTTATGTTTTCTAGTTTTCTCCATTCACAGAAGCTGCAGATGCGTGATGTGACGTTGAAAATTGTACTATCATGCAATTTTCGCTGGTTTCAAAACGCACAACAAACTGCAAATTACTTGACATTCATTTTCACTTAAATGTAGGCCTAATACTTGATGGTTGGTGACATATATAATCGGAAAAAACTAATGCCAGGGTATTGCCATTGTGACTTACCTAACCTATGATGACTTGACAGCTGAGCCTGAGCGCGTCAGCGCGGGCATTTCACTCACTGTAGAGCGTGAGTGCGGGCATTTCACTCATGTTGGATGCTCAGCATCACATTTGCATAGGCTGTACTATTTGAATTTGTGATTGGTTGACTGCCAAATCAAAATATTAAACGGAACGATAAAATAACGTTATTAACCGGTTAATGGCCATTTCAAATTACCGTTTCTGTTCAGAATGATTGAATTTGATTTTGTTTCCGTTTCTGGTTATGTTATGGTCAAATTTTCATTCGTTTCTGGTTTTCGTTTTCGTTTTCGTTCCTTGAACCAGTTCAGAGCCCTGATAATAACTGTATGAAGTTTGGTTATTGTAGGTGAAAAAGGGTGCGCTACAGAGCCCCTCAAATACAACCACATAAAAGGGTGTGCCACAGAGCCCCCCCACGGCCCCCTGTGACAGCTTGTGCCTGGCCCTGATGGCTGACGATTCCTACATGTATGAAAGGTTTCAAGAGTTTTAAAAATGTTAAGGGAACCAGAAAGTTAAAAAAAAAAACTTACCTAAGGAAAACAATAGGGCTGGACAGGGATCCCTTTCAGAGATTGGACCCTAAAGATATAGTTCTAAAAATCATTCTCAATAATAAAGAATAGCAGAGTTCACACCACAGCAATAACAAGAATGACACAGAGGAACGATATCGTTGGAATCACTTTCAGAACGATTTTATCCAGCTAATGAACAATAAAAACATTGACAGCCAATCAGAATACATCCTGCTGTAACGAGCTTGAGCATTTAAAGTGACAGACAAGCATGCGCTTAGAATAAACAGAACAATATCGCCCACTGGTATGGACGCCAATATCTTTATAGTTACCGTTGTTGGTATGAACGGGCCTTTAAACAGACCTTTTATGGTTTTACTATTCTTGTATTTGGTCGTCACAATCCTTCTGTAATTGTATTGGTAATAAAAATCAGCTGGCAACATAACATTTAGAAAATCTGCGTGTTGATAATGAGTGTGGTGGGGATGTGTTCTCGCACGCTGCAGTAATTGCCGCTGGATACAACAAAACACACTCTCGTAAGCGTAGAGAAAGACCTGTGCGTGAGTTATTGTAAATATAAAACAAGAGGATACTTGTACTTAAGGATCAGGCTCAGTAATATACTGCTTGATGTCAGGCAGTGAATGTGTGTTGGGCTAATAAAGCTATGATTATGGACCACTTGGAGAGAGAAGTTGGAAGGGAGTATCCGGAGAGAGCAAAATGAGTGTAGGTGGCTGTCTGTCTGGAGCCTATTATTAAGATTCAGTCTTCCGATTCTCTGTCAGCCTGGAGGAGACGAGGCAGATGTCCTGTGGTGAAGTTAGTGATTGAGGAAATCTTGTTAGGTCACGTTTCTTTCCTCAACCATTTGTTGATTCCTGGTTGTACATTATTTGAAGAAAGATTTGCTTCATGAAAGAAGAAAGATGAATAAAGAAAGATGTTCTATGGAAAAATTTAAATAATTTTAAATGAAAAGTTATTAAAAAAAGTTATAAAAAATATTTAAATTTAAATCTACATCTGAAGGATATTGTCAGCCTTGCAGGTTTCATGTGCATTAATCATCCTTTTTTTTTTACTTTTGACTTTTGAGAATTTAAAAAACTCTTTCATTTGGTCCACATTACATGCAAGAAAATTACCTGTCCTGGAGCTTTTTATTTGCAAGAAAATTACCTGTCCTGGTGCTTTTCTCAAGAAAATTACTGTAAATCAATTCAGACTCACTTGAGAGCTCCTGTGGAAAAGGTGTACAATGTATTCTCACTGAAAAACACTTAGCACTGTGTTAATGTGTTCTGCCATTTTCTTCCACCCAGAGGTCTTTGCTTTTTATAAATGCTGTCGCTCTGTGGGAATGCTAAGGAAAGTTCACAAACGTGTCTGTGCGTAGATGTGTGAACCGCACACCAGACTCCCAGGGTACATTCTGTCTCTCTCCCCAGGCTAACGGCAAGTGTTTAAATCAGATGTACGCTGTGATATACATATATACATACATATATTAATTATTTTTTCACTCTAATGCTAAAACATTCTAAGACAATTACTATATAAATTAACAAAATATTCAAGTCTTTATATATACACGCACACACAGTGTATTTAAGCTGCACTTTAGCTATGCTCATAATTCGTTCTAATTTGTCAGGGGGATGTTCTTAAAACACTAATCAAAGTAATACCATACCTTCTGTTCTCTTCTTTTTAAAGAATGTCAAAAGATGCGCTTGAACCGTTCTCCTAATCCTTTTGAACAAGTGCAAAAAATGACGAAAGTTTGCTTGTATGTGCGCATACTGTGTTCTAATTAGTCAGTCAGTGTTATTTATAGTTTAATTATCATACAGAAAATTTCAATCACTGTTATTTACAGTTAAATTGTCATACAGAGAATTTTAAAATTTCGTTTACATGATAAGTTTTACATAATACATAACTGTTAATCTAAAGGGGATGGTAAGGTGGGATGGTGGCATTACAGAGGGAATGCTTTTTGTCATTTTTTTCAACAAGGGGGATACCATCCCTTATATGGTTATATAGGGAACAACAGTGAACTTTTGAAGTGCAAGAAAAATTATGGGCCCTATTTTAACCATCTAAGCGCATGGTCTAAAGCGCACAGGCGCAAGTGCACTTGGAGCGTGTCCGAATCCACTTTTTGCTTGTTAAATGACGGGAAGAATGGTTGTGCCTAAACACACCCCGTTTTCAGACAGGCATGCCCATGGGTGCACAAACGGGCACAAATGCATTTGCTATTTAAACAACGTGGCACAGGACGTGATAATGATAACTGCCTTGGGCTGAAACTAGCAAAAAACACTTATGTGCTTAAACTGCTAATTTAGCTTGTACAGTTTAACTAGTGTGGAAATGGGCATAGAATGGTGAATAAACAAAATGACTTTGGTCCCCTGTTAGATGGTAAAGTGCAGCACCTGTTTGGTTGCTTTGCCATTGCTTACCATTACAATATTTTTTATGAACTGGTGTTTTAGTGATATTATGAACATTTCCCCTACAGTCAGAGATAGTCAGGTGTCAAGTGTCAACTGTAAAGGCAACCAAACAGGTGTCACACTTTTTTGGGTTAAATCAAGCAGAAATAGCTCTTTAAGGTAACAGTTGCAGGTCATAATTTTACACAATGAATAGTGATTTTATAAAACAAAATGTCTTTAGTACCTTGTTAGATGGTAAAGTGTGACACCTGTTTGTTTGGTTGCTTTGCCATTTCTTACCATAACAAAAAATACTGTAAAGATTTTGGAGATCAGATCAGATCTGTGTGTGTGTGTGTGTATTAAAGTTTTAAAAGTTAAAAAAAAAAAAAACATAAAATAAGATGCCATCGACGGAAGAAATATTTTATGATTCAGAAATCATAGTTTTTGAAATGATTTCCTTGCTTTGTTTTGGCTTTTTTTTTTTCCACCTGGAGGTTTAATTACAGTGAGTTGAAATTAGGTGAGATGGAGCTGTGCATTAATGTCTTCTGGCTCTGTCCTTGTGAAAGGGTTGTTGGCTGGAGTTACATTAAAGAGCAGCTTTTGACCAAAGTGGTCAAATGTGCAGTGAAGTAAAATGCCAGTTAAGAGTGAGTGTCAGAGCGTACTATAGTGGACAGGCCAGATCATTCAAGTTTTGGAAAGATAATGCATTAGTGTACCTAACTGCAGAACCTTTAAAGAAAAGAAACCCTTAGTAGTTCAAATTAAGCCCACTATCACCATGGCAGACTGCCACATGGGTAACCTAATCCACTCAGTGAAGCGCCTGAGTTTGGGTTTGGGTCGTGTAGGAGCCAATGGTTTGCCTTTCAGTTAATGGACTGGGGTGCTTTGAAGCTCACTGTTTGTCCTTTTTACAAATGAACCTTATCTGATTGTGGGAACAGTGAGACACACTAAAGCATACCCACACAACAAGCAAAACCAAAGCACTCATTTTATATCACCTTCCGATCGCCCACAGTACTCTGCAGGGACAGGCTCTGGCAGTGCCAAGGCACATCATGCAATTATATTTAATGTGTCTCCAAGACCTAGATAAAGCTGGAGATAACTGCCTCTCTGTTTTTCTGAAGTGTACATTTTATAATGGGATTTTCACATCATACGCAATTTTCGCCCCTGGACAAAACCTCTAGGCAGTGCCTAAAGACAGATAGCCCCCTGAGAGCTTCTACACAACTTCACATGGTCGTTATGTGCATTTTATTGCAGGTGAAGCATGTCAACTTTTTTGTGAGTTTAAGTTTAGCCTTTGATCATTAATTCAAGTTGTTAATTTAGTAGTTTCAGCACATTATTAAAAAGGAAATATGAAACACAAAATTATTACTATTGCTCATACTTTAGCATTCAGTGTTGGCAAGTTTGGAATAGAAAAGCACCACTTAAACTACCTTACAGAAGTTTTCAGGGTCATTGTGATTTTTTTTTTTTATGTTTATAAAAGTCTCTTATGCTTACCAAAGCTGCTTTTATTCGATCAAAAATACAGGGAAAAACCTAAAATATTTAAATGTAAATTATTTCTGTGATGGCAAGGTTACATTTTCAGCAGCCATTACTAATGTTTAGTGTAACATGATCATTCAGAAATCATTTGGAGTATTATTAATTATTGAGTTTTTTTTTTTAAACCAAAAATTAATTTCTGTCATATTTACTTGCCTTCATGTTATTCCAAACCTGTGGGATTTTCTTTCACTCTCAGGAAAATATTTTGCTGAATGTCCAAGCTGCTCTATTCATTTATGATGACATTCAGTTTGTTCGGATGCATCACTTAGTGATCAATCAAAAGACATGCATTCAGAAGAACTTGTGGCATGGGATATTTGACAGAATTTTCATTCAGTGAGCTAATTCTGTCACTCAAAATGTTACTGTGTCCCTGTCAGTATTTCCTAATAATGTAGGAGTTGTTGGAGCTTGAATAACTCTTCAGTGAGAAATAAAATCATTCTATGATGGGCCCTAACAAAAGCTCAAATGTGGTTCTATTTTAAAGGGTTAGTTCACCCAAAAATGAAGATTCTGTCATTAATTACCCTCATGTCGTTACAAACCTGTAAGATCTTCGTAAGATATTTTTGATAAAATCTGATGGCTCAGTAAGGCCTGCATTGGCAGCAAGTTAATTTACACTTTCAAACGCCTAGAAAGGTAGGAGAATGTATCAAACTGCCAAAGTCATGTGATTTCAGTAAACAAGGCTTTGTTACATCACAAGTGTTTCCAAATTTCAGTGGTTCACCTCTGGGGGCCATGACTTTGGCAGTTTGATACGCAAACCACTGATTCAAAACAAAATATTTGTAAAGCTTCAAAGCTTCATGAAGCAGTGTTATGAAATTGCCCATCACTAGATATTGTTGAATAAAGTCATTATTTTGTTTTTTTGGCGCACAAAAAGTATTTTCATTGCTTCATAACAATAAGGTTGAACCACTGTAGTCACATAAACTGTTTTAAATGTCTTTAGTAGCTTTCTAGGCGTTTGAAAGTGTTAATTAACTTGCTGTCAATGCAGGCCTCACTGAGCCATCGGATTTCATCAAAAATATCTTAATTTGTGTTCCGAAGATGAACGAAAGTCTTACAGGTGTGGAACGACATGAGGGTGAGTAAATTAATGACAGAATTTTCATTTTTGGGTGAACTAACCCTTTAAGTTTTTAATGAAAAAACAAAAAACAAACAAAAAAAACATCTCCAAACACTTTCCATGACCTCCTCAGTGCATTCCATCCTAATGCGTCAACAGTTCAGTGTTGGTTTACGGGTAAAAATGAGCCTGTTGGTTTTTTTTTATCACGTCGCCTGCGAGACATCCATGCCACACAAGAATAAAACGAGAGGGAAATAGTCTCATCACACATTTAGTTTATTTTCCTTGGGCTTAGATGCGCTTCCTACCGTGGACATATAGCAGCTTAAACTCCTTCAACACCCTCAATGACTTACCCTCAATCAGATTCAGTACATGACACTGTGTGTTCCAAGAAAACACATTTGGAAGCTGAGTGTGACATAGACCTTTCACCAGCAGACAGGGTGTTAGCGAGCTATGAACAAAGATTTGGCACTGGAATCTAAGATGGGTAAAGTGTTAATTGCAGAAAGACAGGTCCATGCTAGCCCGTCTGTCTCCACATCCCCTTACCTTTTGTCAAAGCTGCCCCAGCTCCTCATTCTTAAAGGGATAGTTCTTCACCCAATAAAATTCTGTTATCATTTACTCACCCTCAGTACAAACCTGAATGACTTTCTTTCTTCTGTGGAACACAAAATATATGTGGGTTTCTTTGCCTAATAATTAAAATCATAGGGGACCAGTGTTGTTTTGGACTCCATTGACATTCATAAAATGAACAATAACTGTTCTTCTAGATATTTTCTTTTATGTTATGACATTACTCATGTGGTGATCATGCTTATATCTAGATTGTTCCTTCCATAAAACATCTCTCTTTATTGTCTAACAGCACCAGTCTTTTATTTTGGAGAAATGGAGTACCATGTAGATGAGAGTGACGGTTATGTCGAAGTCCGGGTTTGGAGAACAGAAGTGATCTTTCCAAAACTGGAACGGTCACAGTACGGTCTCGAAAGACTGACCCTGTTTCAGCCGAAGGTATGTATCAGACAGACACATATGGCATTTCTTAGTATTATATGTGCAGATGCTTTCATATATAATTTCTGTCAACATGCTCGGTTAATAGAATACATTGTCGAGCTTGTATTCTTGAATCAAATGTAATATTTTAATATTACATTAAAATATTACATTATTTTAATAATGTAATATTTTATCCTTTAATTAATCATTCTTGTAGCAGAAATGCCATAATGTGGCATTTCTGCTACAAGAATTATTAATTAAAGGATAAAAGTGCATAGCAATTAATTTACCTACTGTATATGATATTTGTAAATAAAATCACTTTATTTCAGCCAAAATAAAG